>NC_043965.1:49306995-49484495 GCF_902148855.1 Sphaeramia orbicularis | reverse complement strand
TGTTCAATACAGTTGATATAGTAAAAAGTACACATCGTCACCTCCCTTCTAAGTCTTGTCAGATTCAGATACAGACATTACAGTATTCATTCACAGCACTCGTGCCACAGTGCATCCGCGGAGCTCATACTGGTGTGTGCACGTGGCACATGTTAACGTGGGTCTGAAGAAAAGATAAACTTTACTCAAATAAATAGTAACACTTTAAAAATATATTGTATTGAATGGATCGAATTTTATCAATTCAAACATTCAGTAATCGACACATCGCAATATCATTCCAAACTTTTCATTCACTTGCAGCTTCTCTATCAGTGCACTCAGATCGTGCATGCGCGTGTCGGCGTATCAATACCTACCGGATAATTTTCTCATCCCTAGTTTATGCTAATGTTGGTATTGAGAAGGGTAGTAGTCATAAATATGTATGTAGTTTTTCACCAACTCACACAGCTGCTCTTTGAAAAGTTCTACCATTTCGGGAAATTATTCTCTTCAAATCTTAAAACACTGCCCCCTATGGTTCCCGGTGGTACTGCTCTGTATTCTGGTATTCTGGTGGTACTTTGACAATCTAAGAATTTTTACATCTAACGGTACATTGACTGAAAGGATGTCCTCCTATAAGTACTTGGGAATATAGATTGGCGAACAGCTCTCTTTTAAAGTTAATATTTCTAATCTAGTTAAGAAACTCAAATTAAAGATTGGCTTTTATTTTAGAAATAAATCCTGTTTCATATTCTCCGCAAAGAAAAATCTCGTGGAAGCCACCTTTCTGTCTCTGACTCATCATGGTGATATACTGTACATGCAGCTACCTCAATTTTAAGGAGCCTTGACTCAGTGGATCATGCTTCTTTATGTTTCATTTCAGATGCAAAATCTCTCACTAACCACTGCATTCTCTATGATTTAGTGTTTTGGACACCATTAACTATTCGTAGACAGCGACACTGGTTTATGTCCATGTATAAAGCTCTGCTGGGTAAACTCCCAGAATACCTCTGCATCTTTCTCTCTGTTAACTCTAGTAGTTTCCATTGACGTTCCTCTGAGTGGTTGTTCTTGACTGTTCCCTGAGTTCTGACAGATTTTTGGCAAATTGATATTTTCTCATCATGCACCATGATCATTGAATAATTTTCAAAAAACTCTTAAACTACAAACATTCATTTCTGTTAATGATTTTAGAAGAATCATGGAGAATGTAGTGAAGGAGGAATGCCACTGTTTTTCTTGTGGCCATTACAGTTGAAGAATTGTTCTTCTGTTTTATTGTTCATTGTGTTTCATGTAAGTATTTTATATAGTTTTGTCTTTGTAGAGCTGATACCTTGGCCAGGTCTTTCTTGCAAAAGAGATTTTCTATCCCAATGGGACTTCCTGGTTAAATTAAAGTAAATAAATAAATGAGTAAATTCTCCATTTGGCTTCACATCTGCAAGCTCTCAGGGAATGGACAGAAATACAGACATAATGAACACAGTGGACGGACAGAACTCTCCATCTGTATATGTATATGTTTTTAACGTAGTGCTTGAATAGGCTTTTGATGCTGTAGCTAACAATTTGGTTAACATACCAATGAATAATCATGATTTCATAGATTATATAAATATGTTTTCCAGAGTGCAAACTGAAGAAAGTTGATTTTTTTTTTGTTTGTTTGACACTATTCTTCACTTGCAAAGCACCAAACATTTCACAAATCAAAAGGTAAAATATTCAAAATGTATTATATTAGTATTGTTTTATTTTGTATCAAATATACATGTGCAAATAAAGTAAAACAACAACGCTTTAAATCATTTAAACAGTAAACATTTGTTCTGCTTTGTCCATTATCACAACATGAAATTATCTCACAGTAATGATCCTTATTCATGTAGCCTCATTTATATCCATTCTATTCAACATATATGTTAAAATGTATGCAGGCATATAGGAAAGCAGTTGTGCATTATATTGTGTTTGTATTAACCATAAATATTTTAGGGTATGATGATTTGAAATGCACTTGTATCATTTATCTGCAAATGGTCGCTCAGACTGATTTACTGTGTAATGTTAATGGAAATCCACACAATTTAGTTTTACAGGATTACAGGCATATAAACAAACTGTTTACAAGACACAAAAACTGTATAAAGTGGTGTTGCAAATACTAGCAATTAGTATGTGCTCTGAGTAATCTTTGTTGAGTCACTTTGGTTGAACATTTCAGTTTGAAAAAGCACACAGAGCACTAGTTTATTAGATCTGTTTAAAGTATTTGGTTTCAGGCATTAGGAATAGGCTTATTTTCAGCATGTTAGCACCAGTTCATCACACAGTTCACACTAAAATGTAATTTTATTTGGCAATAAATTTATGTAATTGATTACAGAATTTTATAGGTCTTATTCAACAATGCACACAGTCTGAAGTCAACTAGTGGCAAGGAAGTGAAATGTTGACTTCAGGGACACATGTAGATGGCATTATTCTAACTCCATGACACTATGTGATGATACTGTGTTCATATACTTAGATGCTTTGATTACATTTTTGTTCAGCCCACAGCTGATCTCTCTTATTGTACATGACACTTCTGGTACTGACTGACTAATTCTTACATATTCAAAATATTATACAAACAATTTTCATCTTGTCCGTTTCACAGAATATCGTCTTACATGGTTTGATAGAAAACTAATGTGGTGCAGTTAGGGTTTTAAAATAAATCGTGTGTTTCATTTCACTCAATTGACATTTAATTGTAGAGTTGTGAGGGATCTCCTTTGTGATCGTACAGATGACTGCACTGAATCATGCCATTAGCTTTAATGAGCTGACACGGCTTTAGAGGGGCTTCATTGTTTAAAAGAACAATTAATTCACACTGTGGCGGATATGATTAGTGGTCTAGTACAGGTTTTTGGCTTCACCCTTTTCACTTAATCATAGTAAATTGTATAATGAGTCCTCTTTAGATCTATGGTACTCCAAACATAGACATGGGAACCTTCCTGGAACGGAGCCTGGAAAATGCAGTGACACCAAAAATACTGCTGTACTACAACAAACCCCAGGGAAAAACACTGGAAGCTGAGTGTGTTTAAAATGAGCAGATTTTTATCCTTGAGCAAAGATGCTTTTCTAAGGTAGTGTCAGTACGGTAAAGTGTAAGGAAGACAGATTGGGTAGCCTCGAAAATCTCCAGAGGTGTACTAACAGGTGATGACATCTTCATAATGTTTCACACATTCCAGCCTCACTTTGGCTTTGAGTGACCCCAGCAGCAACCTCAGTAATGCTGAGAAGGCTTACCCAGCTGCTGCCTGAACCATAGTCAATGGATCATGTCAACATAATCTTTATACATAAACACGTCTGTTTGGGGTCTCAGATTATACGATATGCACCTTTTTTTTTTTTCCTGTCACCGTTAATATCACTAGGCTAAGCAAACTGATTTGAAGATCTCACTGTTGGCTCTACTGTGAATGTATTTTGTATGCAATAATGCCCTTAGATGTAGCAGTGAAGAAGCAAGTTGAAAGTTGGAGTGAAATAAACGCATTCTTTGATCTTTGTGCATCAACAGGCTTAATGCTACTAGATGCTGGCAGCAAAAACTCCTTGGATCCTTGGATTGGACACTCTTTCCAAAAATTCACAGAAAAGTTCTAGTCTCATTTGAATTAGTTGAACCTCCCAAAAGTATACTGTTTTGTTTTGTTTTTTTTGTAAATTGTTGGTGCTTTAAGAGCTTTGGTGATGGATTTCTGAGCTTGGCTTTCAGAGCTTCTCTTTATTGAATATAATATTGTTTTGCCTGACAGACACCTCTCCTATAGATGTTGTTAAAGCCTGATTTATGTAGATGAGTGACGTTTGCCAGCTCTAAAATGTAACTGTATATTGGGCCTACAATGTTGATGGAGTCTGTGCTTGAGTTTTCTCTGATGACGGACAAGTGGTGTCATCAAGTTGCACGTAAAAATCAAAACTCTCTAGACTGCACCTTTACTCCAACTGTCACTCATGAATGAAAGAACACAATCAAAATGACTAGCTATTTTAACAAGGCATGATGGAGAAATAAAATCAGCAGATGTAACCGGACCGCATGTTTAGCCAATATGCTCAAAAGGTGCACCTAAAACAGCAAATGTCGCAAAAATAACATAAAAAATAGCCTAACTATAGTTCCATGTAGTGTTAGTGAACATCAAATGCATGGCTATAACTCTAGGTGTCTGTGGAAGCAAAAATACTGGACTGTTGGGATAACTTATCTACATTAGCTAAAGTCATTACATTTCATCAACATCCAGCAGGTAGCTGAAATTCTGTGCTTTGTTTATTTAACATATTATTTCCTTGTTTGCATTGTGATCAGGTGGTGCTTTCAGCAAGTTAGTTTGCAGTCGTGTTAGCAGTAAGGTGTTGTTAGCTTGAAGAGTGTCCTCCCTTGCTTCTCCCCAGTGTGACCCTCTTGTCCATATATGGTCACTTCTGGCTCAGAAAAAAAGACACCTCCAGAATACAATTGTGAGACTTCAAAGGGTCATCCATAATCCAGTGGGTGACATTTCAGACACTGTGCCCACTCCTTTTACACATAAATGCAAGTTTTTATAGTTAACAACCTAAAACACATGGTAACTGTAGAATCTGACAGTGTCCTGGCCCTCCTACTTGCAGTTCACCTCCTGAGTCCATTGTCACTTGGATGCACTCTATGCATTGAATTCATGTTGTATGTAAGGGGATTAAAGTGTCACTGTGCCCCCTTTTGTTGTCTGATTTGAAGTGATGGGTGGAAAAGTCTCAAGGAAATGATTTTTCCCACTAAAATTAGAGTTGACCGGTGCAGACTGACCCTCCTCCCCATTTACCGGAACACCAGCAGCCCCCCTGTCACAATGACTTCCCTTCAAGAGTGGAGCATGCTGCGACAGCAGTCAGACACCAAGAAAGGACGTGCACATTCCTCACACAGCCTCAAACCATCATGTACTCCAAAAATGTCTTCAAGCAGAGGTTGTTCAGTAGTTGACTTTGAAATCCATGTATTTATTGATATTAGTATATATTTATAGGCATTAAAAAGAAAAAACGGTGTAGGTTTTGCTGTGGTAGTGCTTTTTGAGAGTTTATGGCTGTAAATAAATACTTGATCTGCATTTACTTGGAAAGTGAGCGATATGTGGGTGTAACCTGATTTGCAAAGACAAATCTGTCACTTAAATGCAAAGTGCCACTCCTTTAAAGTTGAAAAGTACACTGTGTTTGTGTGCAGCCTCTGCTTTAAATGTGCGGTGACCAGCAAACATGTGATTAGATAACACTGGCCACACAGGGTGTAATATTTTACTGTGGTCTGTTTACGTTCTGTCTTCATCAATCTTCTGGGAGTTTTGTCGTTCAGATATCTCTCAGCTGGAATGCATTTTATTGCAGGGCATAAAGACTGTGTGTTTAGGGCTTACGACTGTTCATGTTCATCCCTTGTTGCATCAACTTTGTAGAGACATTGTTTAACTATAGGGAATACGATGTACAGTTGAACCCCCACAGGGAGGACATGCTGTGCTGAAACCTGACCGCCTTCATTACTGCTCATTATTATAAAAACACAGTTGATGTTGTTGCCAGTTTTTGAAGTTGTAACTGATGGTTATTGTCACTGTTAATTATTTAATCTCAGATGTGTGTTAATAGTTGAAGTCGACATCCAACTAACAGCCCTCCTGGCCTTCATGTCCCTCCTTTACCCCTGTCCTGTGCATGTGCAGTAACGCCTCCATTACAGATTTATTGGAATACGATCAATGGGAATCACTTCATTTTTGTCTTAATTAAACAGAACTGGGGCTTTCTTTCAGTACACACACACACACACACACACACACACACACACACACACACACACACACACACACACACACACACACACACACACAGAACTGATGGCTAGTGGACTACAATGGGATATTTAGTAAATATGACAAACGTGTATTAGATTAGACCCTTTTACATCCCCTTTAATTTCTGCCATAATTTCATTACTTTGTAAGGTGATTTTGACCACCTGTGGTTTTCTGCAGAAATTTGCTGTACTTTACCCCAACCTTTTGATGTTCTATTCTTTGAATATTTCTTGTTTCTGACTTGTTTTCAACATCAGATCTTCGTAATTTGCATGTAACTTGTTATCGTTGCCTGACATTTGCGCTCAACAAACCCTCATATTGCAGATGCACCACTTCTTTTGGTACCTGTCATAAAAACTGTAAACCAGGGGTTCCCAAACTTTTTCCTGGGGACCTACTTTTAAGAAATAACAAACCAACTCAACAATATTCAGACAAAGCCTGACTTTGATAGTAATAAATTTACATAAATGAACATTCATGATATATATCATGAAATTTCAGATCTGTAATTGCTGAGTAACCTCAAAAACACAAGACATTTCAAGAAAAATATATTTGATGAACATGTGTTTAAGTAACAGGCTTTCCTCTTGTATTGTAATTGTAGGTGGAAGCTTTCATTTTTTTTTCCTCTTCTGACTTGAAATACTTGAATTGTGAATTTATTTATTTGAAATGAAATCCTCTCACCAGTGGGATGTGACAGTCTTTGAAAAAGTATGTTCTAAACTTATACACAGCATGGCTGAACTTTTTTTTTGCTTAGAGCGTTTCACTTAAAGGTAACTCAATAAAAATTACTTTTTCACAAGTTTAGTAACATATTTTTTGTTTCATCTTAGTCTTGTGAAATTGTCTAAAATGATGTAAAATGTTAATGTTGGCTTACGAAAAGGGATATGACACCAAGTGAAACAGACTAACAGTTCAGAAATAAACAGGTTTCTCCAAATTCAAACACTGATGGAAACCTTTTGATACGCTTTATTTAAACCAGTCAAGAAAATAAATAACATCTAGCCATTTTTAGGTATTTTGGTCTGTAAATGCCACCTACTGTGGGTTCAGGTAATATTTCGTTAAAACAGTGTATATGTACTCATAGTTTTTGATGCTTAATATGGGCTAAATACATACACACACTACAGTAAAAATGTTTCATCCCCATCGAGTTTGAGAAATATTAAAATGTGCCTTGTGAGACCCCCTGATGCGATTAAAGCCCATTGCTGAAGTTGTCATGTGAAAGTCCCCTCCTGTTGTGACTGCTTTAAGTGCCATTCTTGCACCTTATTGTGCCGTCTGACAGCTAATACTTGCAGCACGTTTCTAAGCATTACTCTTAGTTTTCACTTAGAATAACAGTGCCTTGGTAATCTGGTGACTCACTGACTCACAGACCTAATCTAGCAAGCCTCGTGTCTCGACTTCCACAGTACGTGGACTTAGCTTTTGGGTAAACATATGGCTAATGGAGTGTGCTTGTGTGTTTTCTGTGGCATTCTCGCAAAGCTGTGTCAAAAGCACCGGACTCCATGTTTCTCTATTGCTACGACTCCTGCTACGTGCGCACAGCAGCAGGTCTAATCAAAGCACTCCATAATACTGTTAGCTGGGTCATGTGCTGGAAGCCAGGATTAAGAGCAGGAGGGCACAGGCTACTGGATCCAGCTTAAGAGGGCCCATTCTCACTCTCAGTCTCTCTCCCACTCTCTCTCTCCTGTCTTTCTGTTAACCTCATACTCTGGATAGTGACATCCGAGGACACACATGATTTTACTGTAAACCAAAATAAACAGAATGCATTTCCTCTGATGCTTGAAAAATTGTCACCTCCGGTCAGTTTCTTTTAAATGGTGGTGTCCTTATTTTACCTCTGGTAACTAATACTTAACTCCTAAAGACCCAGTGCTGCTTTTGTGGCAGATCCCAAGTGAAATTTTCTCTCTATTTAACCTTTTTAAAGTGATTTATCACTATTTATTATAATATAATCCTCTGTATTTTGCTTTTTTTCCAGTTAAAGTCAGGTATTTTCCTATATTTCATTTATTGATCATGTAGGCCTAGATGTTCATAAAAGCTCAGATTAAAGTTGATGGTTCTTATATCAGAAACAGAGAAAAGTGGAAAAAAGTGACTTTTTCAGCAAAGGTATCAATAACTGAATGTAAAAACAAGTGTCTGCATCCACTGTCATTTACATGGTTTTACTGGTGAATCAATGATAACAGTGTTTCCACGTCCACTACGGAGCCTCTGAACGTCCAAATGGGTCATATCTGATGACCATGAAAAGAAGACAAACTGCATTTTACCGAAATTATTTCATCGTATTGATGTATCATGGTTCAGAAGTTGTGAAACATTTTCAGCAATGGAAAAAAACCCACAAAAGATTCAAGCATAAGAAAAAGACTTTGTTAGCTTTGAAAACCAATTTGTTTGATGAACTGTTAACCAAAGAACTCAAAGTAGTAGATAATGGCAGGTATTTAATCCTTTATTATTTGCTGTTGTTTTGGAATGAAGCTAGCCTTAGTCCACCTTTTAACAAATTCATCATTAAGCTTACAGTGTCGGATCACTTTTCTAGACTTTCTTAAACATGAAACTGAATCACTACCAAGTACTGAGGAACCAACAGAATAAAGAATGCGCGGACAAAGCCCCGCATTTCTCCATTGGCATTGATTGTTCAATTATATCTTCCCAACATGTAGAGTGTGACTCCCCTACAATGATTCACACTTCAGGTGACTTCAATGGAGACCCTTTTTGTGTCCAGATGGGAAACAACCTTTCATGTTAGAATATTAGGTCTAAATGCTCTAGCTGTTCAAAATTATGTGTGTAATCTGGAACTTCGGCCATTCCACAGTCATGATGCTAAGGTTCTGCCTGACATGCTTTTCTACAACCCTTTGTGTTTTTAAGGCAAGCCCAGATTCTCATGTGACACCCACTTGCTTAAGGCCACATGACAATGTATGTCAGCATTTTCATAAAGCTAATTTTTCCCCAACACTCCACTCCATTACATCAAAAGATCTGGCATTTTCTCTTCACCACCTGAGTGAAGACTTGGTTTAAGTCTCTGCTAGTCAACCAGCAGCCACTGTGGTGTGAATGGAAGCTCAAAAGAAAGACAAACTCATGTATTCTCATTAGTGTAACCAGAACATCATTGATTGTGCTGGGAATTTGTCTCCTCACTGGGTCTTTTGCTCTTTTCCCACTGCATTTCCAACATTTGCTAATACTGGCACCCACTTTGCCCCAGTAACACATTTTAATGCTGCAGACCAATGCCAACAGCAGATTATCAGTCTCAGCAGCGGACAAAAATGTAGGTAGGTTGGAGGTCCTGGCACTGATTTTTGCACTGAGAGCCAGATCCACATTTCTCTGTTTCCACACCTAAGATGAGGAGAGATTGGGAAGAAGGGGGAGGAAAGGAAAGTAGAAGGAGAGGGGGTGAAGCAGACTCTGTTCGTTATTGGCCACCTTTACTGATTCGTGGAAGAGAACTGGAACCATCCGGACAAAGCCAAGTGTGGGGTAGGGGATGAGAGAAGGGTCATGGGTAAAATGACTCCTACGCTCAGGAACATGGAGATAGTTGGCAGAAAGAGAAGAAAACTGGACCTTAACAAAACAGCTGTTGGTAGGTGCTGATCCTTATTGTTTTAGCAGTCATATGATGGAAAGGCTGGCCAGCATAGTCAGCCCCCTGACTGTTAACCATAATAAAGGTCCAGGCTCTATTATATTGGTCTTTGAAGCATAATTTGATTGGTCAATTAGGATCCCTGTTGTGATCAGGGTTGATTTCTCAGGGGTGACTAATAGTTTCTGTGACTCTAAAAGCAGTATTTTGGCTCTGCATCCTTTGTGTTGCAGCTCTTTTGTCTGTAGTGGTTTTGGTTCTTTTGTATGTTTGTGTCTGGATGTTTCATGAGCCTTGTTTGCCCAAGATTGTTTTATACAATCGTAGTAACTTTCATGGTTTTTCAGAGCTCTTTCACATATTTCTATGTCCTATTTTCAGTCCCTTTTTGAAACTAACAGCACAAACAGTGCAGGGACAGTACAGTTTCTCATACAGAAACTTATAATTGGGAGGAGTCGCTTCAGTCACTTTGCCATTGCTGGGTGAGGGAGTCAAACCCGTGGACAGTCTCGGCTGAAACCAGAGAAAGCTGACCTTAAGAGTATTTAAATATAAGGCTTACTCAACTCTATAAACCAGAGGGGGGCTCGATTGTTTGCTGTTGTAACACGGTCTGCTTTGGTGTTGCTAAAGGCTCAGATAGTTGTTAAATGAACAGAGCGTGAGACAGATTTCTTTGAATATTGTCAACTGTCTGAAGTGAAAAGGAAGTAGCAGTGTTTTTCCAAGAGCCACCAAGGAAAAGCAAAACTTGATATGCCAGAGGCTTCTGTGGAAAATATTGTGTGTAGTTAGCAATAAATTGGTCTGTTAAGGAAGGGCTGTCAAATACATACTAATGTTTAAGGAGCACAAAGTTTCCACCTCTGGATAATGGTGCACATGTCACCTCCATAACTCAAGAGGACTGGGTTAAGTTTTGGCGTGTCTTTAAAAGTGTCCACTGGTTCCTTCTGTCACAGCTTCTGTTATTGTTGGAGATGAGAACTATGACACAAAAAGACAATCACTAAGATTAAAGGTTATGTGTGTATCTCCAGTAGAGCTGTCTATCGATTATTTTTGTAATCGATTAATCTATCAATTATTTTCTTTGATTTGATTTGACGATTATTTAAATTGGCAAAACAAATATTAAAAATGTGAAACAGACATGTTCGAAAATGACAAACATCTCCCTTATTCCAGAACCAGCTGAAAGAATAACCACAAAAAGTATAAAAGTAGAAGGATATAAAAAAAATCTATATAGAAATAACAACAATAACAACAGTATAGAAGTATATGTAAAAATACCTGTAGATATAAATAACAACAAACAAGTCAAATGACATCTACAACTTACTAACTTATACCAACTGAACATGGAACTAACATACAACTGTGTGTTGATCCTGGCGTCATGTGCATCACAATAAGCGTCCGTGTGAAACACAACAGTGGAACCAATGTTTAGCAGCAGTAAAATTAAGGAAATGAAACTTTGAATCAGGTCAATTGTAATCAAAAAGTGTTTTTTCAAATTGATTAACTGATTAATCATTTCAGCTCTAATCTCTGCTGTTTAGGGACATTAGTGTCACCTAGTGTTTAAACCTTGTTTTACCCACACAGAACAAGCATATTAGTTTTCAAAACCCCCTAAATTACATTTGTCCAAAGTGATAACATAATGAAACAAAAGTGATGAGAACAGATGGAAGTAAAATATTGTCTCATTGTTTCTGAACACTTACATCCTAAAACACAACCTCGGCCATACATTTACACAACCATACTGGAATGTTCTCAGTGAGCACAGTCAGAAGTCATGTCTGCTTTAGGGCTGCAACTAATGACTATTTCAGCAGTCGACGAGTCATCGACTACTGTAACGACTAGTCCACTGGTCAGATTATGAACGGCTCTCATACTCTTCTCAATGCTGCATACATGTTGTTATAAAATTGTCAAAACAAATCAACAACATTACTTTCCACCTGCACATACAGTAGTAGATTCGCTACTAGCATGGGAGCTAATTATCTTACCGAGGTGCATCTGAATCTTTCAAAACATGGTTCCTCCTCAGATGTTCTTGCATAGTTGAAGTGGCCCCATGGTATGAGAGGCTCAGCTTACAGATCTGGCATGTGACAGTTTCCTTGGTTTTGTTACATAAGAAATGTTCCCAAACTTTGGACCATTTGATGACTAGTTGACAAAATGTTGCAGTCCTAGCATCCTCATGGTCACTTCAGTAACTTGGGGGGGGGGTCTGTGCTCATCCCAGTTGTATGGTCTCGTAGGGCGCAAACATGCAACAGAAGAGTCTTCCCTATAAGTTCATCCTGCCCATAAACCCAGTGCTGCACTATTACTGGTTGTGAATACACATTTACTTGTCTACATGCTGCTGCATAGAAATGCTGTGAACACAGAAAAATGAGAAATACAGGAAGAGGGCAGTGTCTCTGCAGGTACATACACCAATTCTTACATGTAATGCCTTTTTTTTAGCTTGATAATAACTAATAATGATGAAAGTTGACATACAGTGCGTAATGTTGGGTAACTGTGTCTTACTGTGTGTGTCAATACATTTAAAAATTTAAAACAGAAATGCCGACTCGGACATCAATTACCATAGCAACAGCAGAAACTTGGAGCTGTTCAGGTCAGCCCTTCTGTTTGGAAGTTAATTCATTCCTTAAGCTGTAAATCATGCAGTGGAAATCCACAATATAAAATTGCCTTGTACAGTGTGAGTGGAGTGTGGTGGTTCACAGTGATTTGTTACCTTCTCTACAATTCCGTCGAGAGACAGCAGAGGATGCAGAATTTCTTGTGTATGTTTTGATACAGCTTAGCCGTGTATTCATATGTAGAGCTGAAATGATCAATTGATTTAATTAATCAGTTACACTTGAATCGCTTACAAAATTATTCAGTTACAGTTTTCCTGAATCAACACTTCATTGCCTTAATTTCTCTGCCATTAAACATTGGTTCCACTATTGTGTTTCACACGGACGCTTATTGTGATGCCCATGATGCCAGGATCAACACACAGTTGTATGTTAGTTCCATGTTCAGTTGGTATAAAGCCGCGTTTCCACTACGTGGTACTGGCTCAACTCAACACGATTCGACTCGACTCAGGTACCAGGTACTATTCCTGGTGGCCGTTTCCATTACAGCATACTACCGAATTCTGCTGATAAACTCGCTCATTAGGTGTTGCTCCGTCAAGCTCACGCTAAATCTTTTCATCGGCCACCAAAAACAGAAATGTCTGAACCTCGTCGACTGACCACGGTGTCGTTTTGCGGGCTGTCATCATGGATGTATTTAGCCTACCAGTATATTAACTGTCAACTTCCAAATCTGGTTTGTTAAAAATGGCGGGCCGAGCATTGATGACGCAGTGATAACTCTCTGACCAATCAGTGGTCTGCACTGTTTACACATCACATTTTAGTATCTGTTCACTCGTTTTGGAACAGCAGCCAAGCATATACTAAAAAAATAGTACTGGGTACCACATTCCAGGGACTTTTACATAATGGAAACTCAAAAAGGCCGAGTCGAGCCAATACCATATAATGGAAACACGGCTTAAGTTAATAAGTTGGATCCAAATGTGATGAAGACTGCAGTGACATGTTGTTTATAGATGTTATTGGACTGGTTTGTTGTTTATATCGATAGATATTTGTATAATATCATACTATTGTTATTGTTGTTGTTGTTGTTGTTGTTGTTGTTGTTGTTGTTATTACTATAGATATTTTTTATATATCCTTTTACTTAGTTTCAATTTGTTATGGAATAAAGAGAAGTTTTCATTTTCAGACATGTCTTGTTTCACATTTTTAATATTTTTTCACCCATTCAAGTAGTCATTTAATTTAATCGAAGAAAATAATCAATAGATAAACTGATTCCAAAAAATAATCGATGAAGGGCAGCTCTATTCATATGGTTGAATTTTACATGAAAAATGGACAAGTTTGATCTGCAAAATTCCATCTTGAATTCACCGAGGCTTGTGATGTGCTGTTGAACTGAAGTGAATTATTAAGAGAAGATAAATATTTCTATATTAAAAAGATAAAATGATAGTTTGTTATAAAGGTGGACCATGTGTTTAGAGACTTTCTTGCTGCCGTGGGGTTTTAATGAAAGACAATGGGATGATTATCACTAATCTTTACCAGACTTTACTAAACTAAGTGTAAGGAGAAACTTTTGATATAGCTGCAGGGACATGTGGGTTTTTTGACAGAATGTCTGTGTACATGTAATGGCCATCAGATGCAATCTAAAGGATTAACCAGTTCTTTTCCTCTTGACAACCTGACTTAGTACTGCAATGCAGACTCACAGCAGCAGAGAAAATAGAATGAGTGAGAGGATTTATGGAAATGTGTGTGTGTGAGTGTGCGTATCTGCACAAGCCTTTGAAGATGGTGTTGAGAGCTACATGCTCTTTGCAGTCATGCATGTTGTTGTTGTCATTCTTAAGCGACCCCCCTCCTGCACACGGAGACGGACTGGTCCTAACAGCATACAGCGTGAGAGTGTGAGTGTGTGTTTGGGTTGTTGGAGACAGCGCCCCCCTGCTGTGAAGCACAGAGTCAGAGGCAGCAGGTGCAGCTGACGCAGATAGGCTTTTTAGCAGGCAAGGGCCAGTGGGGGGGCAGAAAGGAGAGAGAATGAGTGAGAGATGTTTAAGGAGGAGGAAAACCACGGCAGCTCAAACAAACACCAAATCAGACCAGTCAACTGGAGTGGACAGATGAATTTAAGGCCATTTTAGTGGTTTGTGTAGAGGAAGTCAAAGAAGGGCGCACTGGGAACAGGACGTAAAGTTCAGGAGATGGTGTCAGATACTGCTTCAGCTGCACGGGTGTGTGTGAGTATTAATGCCTGGCTTTGAGTTTATGCATTGTTTCTGCTGTAATCTGAATACAGCTGAAAGGCTTTGGAAAATAATTGTAGTTTGGTCTCATATCTGTTGCTGTTTGGGTCTTAGTTTCTGTTTAATTTGAGGTTATATCACTTAATATACTCTTTTTTAATAGTAACATAGTCATTTCCATAGCACATGGGCATATTAAGTTTAGTTATACATAACTTTTAAAGATAAATTACAGTGTGTATATGTTTGCAGTGGTGGAATTTCCTCTTCTATGGTTGTGCAGCACTGCTAAATGAAAACAAAGGAAACGCTGTTTATGTTTAAGAGGATGAAGAGATATGGAGCACTATTAGGACAACACAGAAGATAAAAAAATCTGATATGTCAGTAGTTAAGTCATGATATTTTGGATAGAAAAGTCCTAATATGATAATAATCATTAAAAGTCATAATCTTGTGAGAAGATAAAAATATGACCATAAATAGATTATATTATATTAATAATAATAATAATAATAATAATAATAATAATTATTATTATTATTATTATTATTATTTCTGTTGTTTTTTTATTATTGTATTTTGTTAAAGAATATTACAATTTAATTATCCAGTTTTTTGGGTTATTTTTATTCATGTCTGTTTTTATACTTCTAATTTATTATATATACTGTGTTTGCTCTTTTGTAGTGTTTTTTTTACGGTCATTCTGCTACTGCACTGTAATTT
The DNA here is from genome assembly GCF_902148855.1 of Sphaeramia orbicularis. Classification (NCBI taxonomy): domain Eukaryota; kingdom Metazoa; phylum Chordata; class Actinopteri; order Kurtiformes; family Apogonidae; genus Sphaeramia; species Sphaeramia orbicularis. Next base: position 49,469,263 of record NC_043965.1, on the reverse strand, counting down.
CTCAGTTTGGGATCAATACAGTGCATCTATCTATCGAAACGGACTTGTCCGATTTTGAGAAAAGTCATATAATAGGAAACAAAACAACGTTACAAAAAAGTTACTGTATGAGGAAAAAAAAAAGATATATTATGTGAAAATATTGCAAAAAAAATCTTTGATAGAAGTCAAAAAATGCAGGCCAAGTTAAAAGTTTCAAGTCGGGCCTAAATATTTGTGGACGTCTGAAATGCTTTTATAATAATGCTATGAAAGCCCTGTACAGTTCAAAGATCCCTATAGACTACATAAGTGGAAGTGCCTGTTACCGTGTCTTCAGAGGAGGGTCTTCTGTCTGTACTTCCTGTTGTATTCTCTTTGAGTGCTGAGCTGTTGACTGTGGCGGTCCTCTGTGGCGTTTCTGTATTTCTTTCAGTTTGGCTGCAGTGACTCTGGTCTGCACTTTCCCCTGTGTTGACCAGAGTCTCTGTGTCTGCCCGCTGAAAACAAACGACAAAAAGGAGTACTGTTCAGCAAGTCTTTGAAAAGAACAGTTGTGGAACAGAAAGTGATGTGTGGCTCACAGCCAAGTTGTAGTGTTGAGATAGTGTGTGTTAGTGTCTCTGTGTAACCGATAGGCCAGGCTGGCCAGTCCGACACACACGAGATAATTGTGATGACTGATCAATGACTAATTTTGTCTTCCATATAACATCTGATGACAGCACAAATTAGCCTCAGCCAAAGATAAGGTGTTGAAATTTTGGGTGAGTAATGTGGCCCAAAGATCATATCACAATGTATTTTTAATCACAGTCCATTGTCTGAACTGCGATCTTTCTTCTCAAAATGGAAACAGATGTTAGCTTTAGAATTAGCGCTGCAGCTATCAGTTATTTTTAAAATTATGTTTACAAATATCTATAAACAACAACAAACCAGTCCAATGACATCTATAAACAATCTGTCAGGTCAGTCTTCAACACATTTGGATCCAACTTACTAACTCATACCAACTGAACATGGAACTAACATACAACTGTGTGTTGGTCCTGGCGTCATGTGCATCACAATAAGCGTCTGTGTGAAACACAACAGTGGAACCAATGTTTAGAGGCAGAGAAATGAAGGAAACAAAGCTTCAATCCAGGAAAATAGTAATTAATTCATGTTTTAATCGATTAGAGTCGATGAATGGTTTCAGCTCTATATATGATTTCTCATCTGTAGGAGCTTAAACTAGTGTGAATTACACAAACTGACTGAATTGACTTTTATCATAGTAATGCAGCAGATGTGTACATGGAACCAGAGGTTGTGCTTGACATTTTTATTGTCCGTCATTTTGTTGGACAGGGTCATAAAAATTCCGTTATAACACATTATTATCCGTTAGGGATGCACCAATACCACTTTTTTCCAGACCGAGTACGAGTACTTGCATTTGAGCACTTGCCGATATCGAGTACCGATACAAGTACTTAATAATCCCATTCCAGTTGTTAATTCCTTTTGTAAATGTGCTTTATTGTCGTTGTCATTAGTCTGACTGGAACAAAGTGCTGCTACTGACATTTAATGTGTTGGAATGAGCGTTTGTCAATTAATCAACCAGGGGGCGCCGCTCTGAATTAACCATACTGGACAAATACCCCGAAGAAGAGTAAAGTTTTTTGAGAAGAAGAAGAAGAAAGTCAGTAATAACAAACATGGAGACGACAGAGGTAACACTTATGTGATACTAATATTGCAGCGTTTTCACTGGTAAGGTTTAAAAGCTTAGCTTCAGCAGGTAGAGAAATGAGCGATAAGTTTCACTTTCACTTCCGCTGGCGGCGGTCCACACCGCTCCATTCACCCGCTGGTATTCTCATTCTGTTTATGCATCCGCGAGCACCTGGTAAATGGATGGAATGTACGCAGAGGACGGACAGAACACTGCATCCGTATCTGTCTGTGTCTTTAACATTACTTGCAGTCAGTGTTACTTTAATCACCGTCATTTATTCTGAAAAATCTCCACACTCCCCACACATTATTCCACCGCCACGTACCTGCTGCACTGAACTGTGAATGTCACACGGTCGTAAGTGGTATCGGTGCATTTGTATCGGATATCTTTTACGAGTATGAGTACACACACTGAGTATCGGAGCCGATGCCGATACTTGTATCGGTATCGGTGCATCTTTATTATCCGTCATTTCATATTTAATTTCTAATGATAATGAGATATATATTTAGTAGTCTTTAATGTTCAAACACATTTCAACGATGCAGTAAGTGTAATTGCTGCTGGCTGATAAACATTATCAGTATTGCTTACTTGTCCTTCATCCTCCACCGCATCAGCTCCTGTTTTTTCACTGTCTATCAATGCCATCACATTTACTGGGCTTTTTAAAATAACTAAGGAGACTCGGCTGTCTTGACATTTTGTGCTAGCAGAGTATAATTTTGGCTAAAGTCAGCTAAACAATGAGACAAGACTTGACAATGACTGATTAATATGCACACTGGCCACCAACTGGACGGGGGGGTACTACAGGTGAACTAACGGTGAGTCATTTGAAAGAAGTAATGGTGTTACAGAGTCCTGCATGGGTCCACTTTTCCAAACCCGCACCTGCCTGTACCCTCGCACATTAGACCTGCAACCTGACCCGACTTGTGATTAAACATACTGTAACTCACTTTTAAGGCCTTTATTTTTGGCTAAATTGCACATCATCAATAAATCTCTAATATGTGCTGCTCAATAACGTCATTGACTAGATGTAAACAGAGGTGACGCTCACTTCAAAATAAAACAAACCGGCTGTGGATCAACTACCAGTACCCGACCCGGTGCATGACTCTGCAGTGTTGTATTCAGTGTAGTTGTGAACGGTGGTGCTGTAGGCTTATATACAGGTACGATGCTGTTATGGACTGTTTGATGCCTTGTTAAGAGACAGACAGTCCAGTGATCCTGCCAGCAGGTTCTGTTCACAGTGTTGTGTGAAAACTTTCTTTGGTAGATTACCATCTGTATTTTAATCTGTCAAAATGATGGATGGCCTTCAGAATTTTCTGTCATCTTTAAAAAAAAAATGGAATATTTTCGGTTAACGCAAACTCTACATGGAACATTGAGGCTGCTTTCCAGAAAGTTCATATGTGTTTTTTATCACGGCGCCAAAAATGGCTAATTTGGTCTCATAGAAAAATAAAATTGCAAAAATGTGACAACGTAGATGAAGTAGCACAAAAACACTTCTCATTCTTTAGTGTTTCTTGGCAGTTGTAGAGGTGCATTACCACGAAGTGGTCTGGAGTTCCTTTACTTGTTCATGGCCTCTAGTGGTCTCATGACACTCTGGAGCATCTACTGAGTCTGACACCTAGTGATAGAATCTGATACAGCAGTCTGGTCTGGTACAGTTGGGTATGGTATTTAAGAATTTGTGCAGATCCAAGCCCACATGAGCCCTCTTTTTTACGCATAGACCTAATCATTCCCATGTGTTTGTCCCTGTAACCATGGCGATGATTGTCATGTAACTGCCCCCTTCCATGACCCACTTTTCTAACCCAAACCAAGTTATTTTTGTGCCTAAACCCTTGTCCTGGCAATGTCACAGCCTAATTGTGAAAGGATTTTTATTAAGCTGTCAATAGCATTTTCTCTTTGCAGATTTTATGCATGGTTTTGGGAATGAGTGGAAATTGACTTGCTGGGCAAAACACTGTATCAGAATGTCACTACTGGAGCTGCAGATATCAATTATTTTTGTAATCAATGAAACGATTATTTGAATAGATGACAAAAAATAGTAAAAATGCAAAAAATACATGTCTGAAAATAACAAAACCCTTGTTCTTTTTTTCCAGAATCAGTTGAAACAACAACCACTAAAAGTAATCCAGTCATTTTGTAATTGATTTGAATTGATTAATCGATTAATCATTTCAGCACTAGTCGCTATTCTACTGATTTACTTCAAACTTGTATTGTTCCACGTCCAGACATTCATCTTGAAGACTTTGAATGCCCTTGATGTGGGTGCATGCTTTCCCCACACACATCCAGGTTCATCTCCCCCTTTAGTTAGCCCTCTCCATTCATTGGCTGCCTCGGTCCCCTCTGTCCATCCTCTCCACTCGCTGACAGCCAGTCAGCAGCGGCCCCCAGCCTCACTCGGATCCGTCATTGGCTGGCTGCATGCCGTGAATGCGGATACCTCGCTTTAAGAAGCAGTCTAGACTCGGTTGGCTGTGCCTCTCTCTGTCTGAGCGCCTCCTCTCTCCTGCAACAACACCACAACCTGCTGATTTCTCACTCTGCCTCTGTCATCAGCTGTGCTCTTCCTCTTTGTGTCTTTGCTCATCATCTGATTTCATGTCAGTCACACACTCATTCCCGTTTTATTGCCAGCCTTCCATTTCCCTCCATTTTTCCCTAATACACTCATTCTGACATTCATTCATCCTCACCACTTTTCCAATCTCCCACTGATGTGAAGAGACATGAAGGTGAGTGGAATTGATGTGATTTCTCGCCATCAGTATTCTTTTAGGTTTCCTCTTAACCACATTTCTGTCTCTTTAACTTTCTAAGCCTGTGGTTTGGATGTGATCAGCCTGTGTGTCCTTGGAGGTTCGGACTGCAGTCGCATATGCTTCAGGTGTAACAATTAGTCGGCAGTGGTAGGATGCTGCTGTGAGTCATCATCTGACGCGGCATCTATGTTCCAGTTTCTGGTCCTGTCAGCATGTCCACAGAGAGACTGGTTAACTGATGAGATGAGGGAGGGGGGAGTGGGGGTGGGGGTGGTGGGGAGGTTGAATGAGTGCGTGGATAGTGCAGCCGCGTGTCAATGCAGACCGGAGCTCGTGACATAGTGTTTTTTTGCACCAACTGTGGTTGTGGTGCAGTGGCATCTCAGGCAGATTAATGAGCATTGTACAAGCAAGGACGGCAAACAATTAGTGAAGTCGTCACAGCGAGTGGGTGCACACAGTTCACAGGGCACAACATATGCTTAAAGAGCTGAGTGGTGGAACAGGTAAAATATGCTCTGCAAAAAAAACAGTTTCCTCACACAGAATTCATCTTCCTACGTCATGATCAAATATTGCTACAGAGACAACATGAAGTGTGTTTTTTTTTTTGTGTGTGTGTGTTGTGTTTTTGTGTCAGTGTCCTCATTATGTGGACTGTGTACCACCTGACACCCACAGGAAGAAAGTGTGTCTGCCAGAAATAATCCTCCAGAGCATGTTGCCCTCAGACTCTGCAGGTATTAAGGGGAGCTTTTTTTAATGGGACAACAGTTCAATCCAGGCATTGAGACACACTGGAAGATTATACCAAAGGGTGTTTGTTGCTTACTTAAAATATCAATTTAGTGACAATTCAGACTGTTCAATTGCACAATAAATAATAATAATAATAATAATAATCATCATCATCATCATCAGCTATTGATACACTTAAGTAGGGATACATCAATATATTGGCTGAACATTGTTACCAGCTGATACTTGCTGATATCAGTCAATATCTGGATATAAGCTGTCAGTGGCCTGTATCTATCTGTTGTCATCACTTAAAAAAAACGTACATTTGGTCTCAACCAGGATAATGTAATGAAAGACATTGCAACAGTTAGCTTATTTTTATATGTTGAAAATTTCTTAGTTTGGCAAAAATGGGGGGGGGGGGCAAAAAGAGCATATAAATGACAATTTTGACAAAGTACTTGTAGGTGTTTCCACTGAAGAGTGTTTGGCTTCTGATGCATGATTCTAGTAAAGTCCCGTCTCACGACATGTCGTAATTCTTGTAATATACTGTATAGTTCTCGCAAGACGCTCGTTTAAGGAAGATGGACGCACTGAGTTTCCTTCCAAACCTCCACAGTGTTTCCACTGTAGTGTGGGTTCCTCTACTGCTGTTACAGTGACTGTCTTCAACTAAAGAAGAAGGGAATGTAGAATCGTCCAAAGGCAAAGTCCTTATTTATGGGAAGTGGCTACGCAGAATGGATTTATGGGAGGGAATTGTACATCAAGAATTCACCAACGAGTTGTGGATCCAGAATTTCCTAATGACCCTGGCAACGTTTAATGAACTGTGTGATGTTAGTGAACCTCTCATGGCACCAGACTTGTCCTGCCTTCGGGAAGCAGTTCCTACACAAAAGCCAGTGTCTGTTGCCTGATCCAAACTAGAACCACCTGTTCTGAGTACAGGGTCATAGGGGAGACATTTGGCCTGAGCAAAACCACCGTGCATAGATGGGTGAAAATGCGCAAAATATGTTTCCATTACACTTTTGCACTATACTTATATATTGAAATGTCTCAAAAGCCACCTGATGAGAGTGAAAAGACTTTTTTTGTGACCTTTGACAGTTTTTGTGACAATTTGGTGTTTCGTTTACCAGTTTTCTGTTGCGCAGTTTACATTTTGCGCATTTTGTGCAAAACCCAGCTAGTGTTTCTTAACACTTTTCTGCCTATGGCAGTGTTTTTATTCATACTAAAATTACATGTTAAAAAACACTATGTCATCTTGTTTCCAGTATTACAATATGTTTCATGTAAGGGGTAGTGGAGTCAAACAGCAGTTAAAACATACTTTTGTACAGGCACAGTATGTAGTGTTATAGTTATTGATACAATCATTATTGTCTAAACAGCATCGATTTTAGTGGGGAACAGCACCCTCTGTCTCTCATGAATTTAACACTGCATTAGCGACTTCTCTTAAGTATGTAATACGGAGTCAGAAACAATACAGCGACTCAAATTGATTTTAAAAATTATTTGATTACAATTTTCCTGAATCTCAGCTTCGTTTCCTTAATTTCTCTGTTGTAAAGTATTGGTTCCACTGTTGTGTTTCACGCGGACTCTTATTGTGATGCACATGACACCAGGATCAACACACAGTTGTATGTTAGTTCCATGGTCAGTTGGTGTAAGTTAGTAAGTTGGATCGAAATGTGTTGAAGACTGACCTGACAGATTGTTGTCATTGGACTGGTTTGTTGTTGTTTATATCTATAGATATTTTTTATATATGCTTTTATACCGCTGTTGTTGTTTCTTTATAGATATTTTCATATATGCTTTTATTAGATTAAATTAACTTTTTTTGATCCCACAGAAGGGAAATTCATTGGTCAAGGCAACAAGATAAAGTGCATGAAACATGTACATGTTTAAGGACAGTGCAAAAAAACAAACAATAATAAAGCAAATAATAGTAGTAATAAAAACCTATAGGCTATATACATATTTACAGAAGTAGAAGTGCAATGTGTCAGGCAATACTGTTGTTATTGTTATTTCTATATAGATGCTTTTTTTTTTTTTAATTTCCTTTTACTTTTATACTTTTTGTGGTTGTTTTTTTTCAGCTGGTTCTGGAATAAAGGACAAGTTTTTTGTTTTTTTTCATTTTTACACATGTCTGTTTCACAATTTTACTATTTATCTATTACTATATTTCACTTATTGAAACAATCATTTATTCAAATTGATTCAAAGAAAATGATTAATGGATTCATAGTTGATACCTTGTGCATCCACGTAGCAGAATTACATTTATTTGTGTGTTTTCTTTTGGAAACTGCTGTTAGCATTTTATGATATAACTTTAGAATATTTAGCTCACATTATCTTCAGACAGACAGAACTTCTCTAAAAATTAAGATTATGAAATTCAAGTCAAGTTATTGGTTGCATTTGACCCAATAAGTTTTACATCGAACCGTGATATATAAAGAAATCCCTCAATGCACAAGCAATTTAGCAATAGCCTCACAGATGTGGTTTTGACCGGTTTCGAAATAAAACCCTGTCTCCCCTTTGCCCGAGATGAAACTGAGACCAAGATCGATCTCCATTACTACAACATGAATTATAAAAGTAATGCACATGGGCTCTACAGATATGTATAGGCTGAGGTCTCATCTACTCATTGATTTATTCCCACAAGAAAAAAAGTAGGCAGTAAATAATAGCCTTTCCCAGGTTTGGTAAATTGTTGTAATTGTGATTTCGGAGTCTGTCTGGCGTCTCAGACTTCTTTCTTTTAAGGGTTTGATTGAACTGATGTGTTATTTCAACTAGCCATTACTGCCAGTGTTTCCAAATTGAACTTATTTCGTGCCTCCGATCTCCTAACAAAATACAACCACATAATCATGCAGTACATTCTTATCCAGGTAGCGCAAAGTAATTATCCCTGCCCAGTGTAGGTGCATTACCATACTGCTGCCCCTGTTTGTTCTTGTATTTGCAGCACACTCCATTTTGTGCTACCAACACTCAGCACTCGCCACTAAATTATGTTGTTTGGGTGAAGCATTACTGGAAAGTAATTTGTAAATCAATCCAGTTCGATGTAAATAGTCCACGGGTGTACAATTTTCCTGTAGATGTTTTACTGTTGAGAAGTGAAAAGAAAAAAACCAAGGTTGCAGATTGCAGAACATTTTATGCAGACATTTTCTTTACAGATTTTCCTTTGTTTCCACAGTCATTTTAAAAAATCATTTAAAACTCTTAATTCTGAAGAGTTGAACTCTTTGTAAAACCTATTAAAAGAAGAAAAAAAATCACCAATTTAAGCCTGCTCCTTAATTTTGATTTGGAAAAGGTTTTGTAAGAGTGTTCAAGGACTAAATATTTCCAGTGTTGTAATGAATGTATTCATCCTTTAAGCTGTTTCACTGGTGTCTATGTAAGGTCACTGTGTTTTACCTAATACCTACATATACCTGCCTGACATACAGTGTTATGAATAGTGGTCATATATGCCATAGTTTATGTTGTTACATTCCCCACTTGATTCTTCCATGGTTAAACAACTGTAGGCATTCAGATGTTTTTTTTTTTTTCAACCTGTCCATTCATCACAGCAGTGCGTCTTCATGAGCGCTGAAGGCAGATGTTTCTTTCAAGTGAATGCTGCATTTTCAACCACAGTCTTAAGACTTTCACTGACACTTTTGCTGACCCTGGTTGACAGAGCAGGTTCAATGAAAACTCACACTGAGTTGCATCTGAGAAGAATAAAAGTGAGTTCGGCTCAACAACAAGGGCAGTTTCTATGGCAACATATTCGTTGAAGCTAACCCAGTGTTTCCAACTCCTCAGTATTAAAGTATCTGTTTTCTGTCTTAAAAGTCTCTAGAAGTTGCTAAATGACATCATCACCTGACTTGCATAATTATAAATGTTCATGAAATTGTGATGAACGATGTAGGACCGAGGAATAACATTGTGTTAGAGACAAAAAGTGAGAATTAAAAACAGCCTAAATATGTTTAGAACTCCAAATGAACTATACTCTGTCAATTCTACTTTTGTTTAATGTCCCATTTCCAACCGTCCTCCTTTATCTGGGCTTGGGGACCAGCTAAAGTGACCCAAAAGAGACACTCTGGACCAGTTACTGAGGTTAGTTATTGATTTATTGATTTATTGGTTTGTTGGTTTAGTTTTTCTCTTCAATTTCTTCAGTTTGGTTTGGTTTTTAACCTTAGAGTCCACTTAGGAGACGACAACAAGTCACAGTAAAACAGGAACATTTACAACCAGAACATTTGTAATTTTCAGTCGACATGACCCATTGAAATGGACCAAAAAGAGACAATAGAGAAAACTGTCAACGTCAGTGGGACTGATTTATATTCAGTGATTTGTTTCAGACAAACAACCATATGTGTTTTCACATCAGAGTCTCCAAAAGTCTCCAATAACACCAGAAAAAGGGGATGGATTTGTCACTAGTGTCTTTTTGGATAAAGAGTCTCTAGAGGGGTCTGAAAAATCGCTAAATATACCAACAAAGTGTCTAAGTGTGAAACACTGACTTTTCCATCTACAGACAGACCATGGGTTTATATGACTGGGACACAGGAAATCATCTGGTGTCATTTAGAGGAAAATGGGTGAGTATTAGGGTTTGGGGCACTTTCCAAAAATGAGAAAAGATTACAAATAAATATTAAAAGTGGTTAAAATTATTTCTAGGTGCTTTTTTGAGGAAAAATGTTGTCTGATAGTCTGAAAAAGGGATACATTTAGCAACAAAAGTCCTAAGTTAGCATCAGTGAGCCAACCCGATGGCTGCCAAACCCTGATGACTTCATCTGTGTGTGTGTTCCCCTCCTACTCTATGAGTCTTCATTCATTCATTCATTCAGATATATTGTACCGTGCATGTCCAAACACTCTCATTAGTTTTCAGCGCAGGGATATTACATTCACTTTTATAGCCTATTATTTTTTTTTATTGGCTTGTTACCCAACTTCACTGTTAGGATGCACCATAGTGATTCGTTTTAATGCTGATCTGATCTCTGCCCTCAGATTCACACATCATTGGTTCACCTTCAACTTAAAATGTTATCAATACATTTTAATTCTTTTTTTTTGACTGTGGTGTTTGTGTTTGTGTTTTTTTGAGTAGTTAAATTTTATGAACAGCTGTTGGGCTGGTAAAACAATTCAGTGAAAAAACTGTACGTCTGTCTTTAAATTAAATAAAAATGATTAACATACCAGATATATGATAAATGAATTATCATGGCAGTCAGTTTGTAGTAGTACTTATAACAACGTTATATAAATAATAATATTAATAATAAGCAGCAGTAAGAGATCTAACTTACAAACAAGAAAACAAACATTGAACACTGGAATAAACAACATAAACAACATTACACCACAGAATTGCACAGTCCCACTGAGCAGAGATAGAGCCGACATCCAATGCTCTTGTTGAACCTGCTTTGACCACTTGGACATTGGTATGTGGCAGTTTTAGCCTCGTGTTGAGCGCTCTGCAGATGACACAAGAAGCTCCAGCACTCCTCTGTAATCACCACATTTAAATAATATAATGCACAATCAGAGCTGAGGTCAAGAAATGGAGAAAATACAAATTTGCCTTCGTGGTTTAGACAATGATTCATTGAGTCTTACAGGGTGCTTATGCTACAATATATTCATAATGCTTTATTATGACACTATATGTATTAATGTGACTATTACTGCATACTAGAGCTGAAACGATTAATCGACTCAAATTGATAAAAAAAAAATAATATTCAAACAATCAAGAACAGTAGAGTTTGGTTTCGACCAACTCAGTAAGTAGTGTCATGAGATAACTTTTGTTGGGATTTGGCGCTATATAAATAAAATTTGATTGATTGATTGAAACACAATTTTCCTGAATTGAAGCCTCGTTTCCTTAATTTCTCTGCTGTTAAACATTGGTTCCACTGTTGTTTCACACGGATGTTTATTGTGACGCACATGATGTCAGGATCAACACAAACAACAGAAGAGATGAGAACAAAAAGGCAGAAAATGTCTTTATGTTGACTTTTCTCCATTGGAATCATCACTTACTCCTTTAAACTGTGAAGCTTTAACACAGACATTATAAATATGAGTCTGTATTTGTTTCAGTTGTATGTTAGTTCCATGTTCAGTTGGTAGAAGTTAGTAAGTTGGATCCAAATGTTTTGAAGACTGACCTGACAGATTGTTTATAGATGTCATTGGGCTGGTTTGTTGTTTATATAGACAGATTTTTTTTTTTTTTTTTTTTTTTTATGTATCCTTTTACTTTTATACTTTTTGTGGTTGTTGTTTCAGCTGGTTCTAGAATAAAGGACAAGTTGTTTATTATTTTCACACATATCTGTTTCACATTTTTACTGTTGTTTTGTCTTTTCAAATAATTGTTTAATCGAATCAAAGAAAATAATTCATAGAATAATCTGTTAAATATTTAATACCTGCAGCTCTTCTCCACACCATTATCTGATCATTTTGTCATTTTGTATTCTAGAGATGAAAGGACACATTTTGTTTAATACCTCTGGAGTATTTGAGGAAACCATTGCGTTGGATGTGTGCTCAAATTTCCAGTCTCCAAGTTTCCACCTACAGAAAATAGGTTTTATGTGTACAACAGGGAGCGGTGGCATGTGAGCTGGTGTTCATGTGTTACATCAGGACGAGGTCTTCAGGAATGGAACCTAGTGTCAGCTGCAGCTGTCACGCCGAGTTTCCCTGTTTAGAAAACTGTAGACCTGATTAAAAACGCCCGGTGTTGGTCTGCGTTCTGTCAGTCACGCACTCACGTCGTCTTTCCTCTGGTGGTTTCACACGTTGAAGGACTGTGCTGTTCCTCCGGTGTTTGATTGCACTGGAGTGCTATGGGTTTCCTCTGTGGAATATCTGTGTCTGTTTTGTGGAGGACTGTGTGGTCCTCATGTGAAGACGGTGTCCCCTGGATTAAACATTTACACAGCGTCTTATGTTAGCCCTTTGGAGTGAACTACTGTCAATACACCGACTGTAAAAGTCATTAGACAGACAGCACTTCTCAGACAACTTTAAGAGCTTGTTCAACCAGATAAATGCCAAATCCAGGAATAAATATTTAACTGAGGACTGTGGTGTTTGTAAGGGGCAGCTGCTGTAAATGTACTGTGACAGACTAAGAGAACCAGCTAAAACTTAGACTTTCAGATGGATCCTTCACAGGAATTTACTGTAGTGTGTTTGGTCATGAATTATTAATTCAGTTAACCTTTTAGAGACCACTATCCTGATGAACATGACTTCACTATATTGATTTTTAACCAGAGGGGGTCAGGCCTTTGTCTGTCTGAGGTCTATGAATGTGGAAGTAGAGATCACTGAACATCTGCTCTGATCTTTCTCTAGGGGCAAAACAGGCGAAAAGAGAATTTTGCTCCAGGGAGCAATGAAGTACCACATAATTCTAACAGACTGTTTAAGACCTGATGTCTGACAGCAGCCTTTCAGTGTCACTGTATATCAGAAGACCTAAACTTAAAATTAAAGCCAGTGTTAGCGCTGGTTTTGACAAATCCTGCATCCGATTGACTTGTATTTATAAAAAAAAAAAAAAAAAAAAGGTGATAATAATAATAGTAATAATAATAATAACAATAAAGTAGTGTTTCTAAGTGGATCATTGTGGTCTGATTTGCTTTATTCACACCCTCTAATACATGTTCAGGAGGCCCCTTTATGGATTCTATCTGCTATTGATAAGACTTGAGGACCAAAATAATGTTTGATGTTAGTGGGTGTCAATTGACAGGTGTGATTGACAGCTTGCTGCTGGCTGAGTCAGACCTCGAGGAGCTTCTGTATATTGACGGAGGTGTATTATTTTTCCTGAGAAGGCAGATTGTCTGTAGTTAACATTAATACGACAAGACCGGAAAAGGAATTTGTTACTTTTAACCATTTCAAGACATTTACAGTTGCATTATTAACAACCAGCCCGCTAACATTATTTGTCTCTATAGGCAAAAAAAATGACCATTTATTTGGGAGTTGAAAAGGTAACACTGCCTTGAAACTGTAGTTTTGTCTTTGACAGTCACTTGCCTGCAGTGTGTTCTGTACTGTTGTCTTGTTTTTAGTTATTTGTAGTTTGTCTAAATATCAATTTCAGGTTATTTCTGTCACCAGTATATGTAAATAAAGTAATGTGTGGTATGTTTTGTAAACAAAGTGTGGCATCTGTGGTGTTAGCATTAGCTTGGTGAGTATGAGCTAGATTGTGATTTCTGTAGTGCGTTTCAAGGCCCAAAGTGCTTTACATTATCCATATTATAAAAGCCATATGGCCTCTGTGTACTTATGTGTGTGTCTTGGGATTCACACAAAATCCGTACAGAGCTGACTGCTGTAGTTTGTCGTAGTTATGTATTTTTGGTCAAGGAACAGACTAGCAAAATCGGCAAGTTGATAGGACCAATATTTTGGGAGATATTTGTAATTTTGTAATACAATAGCCTTACAATCACGTTGCTATGGCAAGGACACTTTGGGAGTGACTGCTGGACAAATGCGGTACAGCATGCACGAATACACAACAGCATCAAAACTACCACATCTAGAACCTGTGGATCCCCACAGGTCAATGCTCTAGTTGATCCATTATTCATTCACTCTCAGGTGGTGTTAAACTACATGTGTATCCACAGCTGCCTGGGGAGGCGTGGCTTCCGCGCCAATTGGCCCCTCCAAACATTCATACGCATTGATAAGTGGGCCCAAGGACACAACATACGACTAGGACAAAGTGGGATTCAAACCTCCAATCCTTCGGTTATTGGATGACCCGCTTTACCTCCTGAGCAACAGCCGCCCTATGGATTATTGTCTTCAATTTGGTTAAATGGTATAGGTGGAAAAAATAGGAAAAATGTGAAAAAGACATAACATTTATTCCAGAACCAGCTGATACAACAACCACAAAACGTATAAAAGTAGAAGGATATATATAAAAAAAATCTACATAGAAATAACAACAGTATAAAAGTACATTTAAAAATATATGTAGATATAAATGACAACAAACCAGTCCAATGACATCTATAAACAATCTGTTAGGTCAGTCTTCAACACGTTTTGATCCAACTTACTAACTTCTACCAACTGAACATGGAACTAACATGGGACTACAGACAGACAATAGCCATTAGATTAACTCTGGTGCATTTACAGCAATGTTAATCAATGTACACTGACCCTGTTAAATAAACTAATAAATAAATAAAAATAAATTACAGAAATGATGCTTCAATTCAGGACATTTTTAATTGAATGGGTTTTTAATCCATTTAATCAAGTTAAGGCTTCAAAAAGAATCTTTTTATATTGTGATGTTAGCCAGAGGCCTGTTCAATGGTCACCTTGAAAATGAAACAAATTTCTGTTTTGTTTGTTTTTTTTTCATTATAATTATCACAAAATGTCTATATCTGTGTCGGTTGCAGATCTTGATTCAGGGAGGTCTTACTCAGACCTAACCAAGAGACAAGCAAATTCTGAGCTTGTTATGTATGTGTTGTGGTTCAGCGAAGGCTAAAGGATAGCTGTATGTGACCTCAACTGTTCCAGATGGAGCTCTTGGTTGGAAGGAGAGGGCCATGACTGGCCGGAGGCTGTTTAGAAAAGAGCCGCCCCCCTCAATGACGAGCACATAGTCAGATCATGCTGAGACACTGTACTAGTCCAGGCCTTCAAGCTGTTTACATCTAATGCTCCCCATTAACAATTGGCTTAACCATAGAAGGAAACGCATAGCCATTAACCCCCATGAAATGACTTTGATTATGTGGCACAGACAAAAGAAAATGCAGAAATTCCCCCATAAAGTCATTTGTGGTGGGTGGTTTCACAAGGACCACCAGTGTCGTGGCCTCATAATACTTGTAAATGCATACTGTCATTGCTGCCATGTAAGTCTGAACTAAAACAAATGAGAAGAATCAGTAACTCACACGTCAGCTGCATGCATCTGATGCTCAGATCTGTTTAGGTCACTATCATAAAGACTTGTATGGTTTGAATTCTGGGTTAATTAGTTTAAAACAGCTGATATTGCTACTACTTTTTTACTACTTTTTGTTTTTCAAGCTTCTTATACTATATGTCTTCTATCTGTGGTATAGAGTTGACCTTTTGTATATTTCCAGGTTTTCATTGTAGTTTTGTATATTGTTAATAGGGCTGCACAATTTTAGCCAAAAATAAAATCAGATTTTTTTCCTCTAAAAACTCAATTTTCCCAAAAAAAATTTTTTTGGTGTTATAGTTGGCTTGTCATTTTCGTGTGCAGCCTGTAATGTAACGCACTGCTCCCACTCTGGCGTGTGATGAAGTTTGAGGAGCTGAAATATGTTAGTTGTGCTGTTGTCTTTGATTGGTACCGCCTTCAGGCAGAGTTTGCAGCGAGGAATGATTTGGTCTTCATCAGAAACTTTGAAGCCGTACCAATTCCACACAACTGACTTTCTCTTGCTATTTTTAGCGACAAACTTCTCACTCTCCTTAGCAAACTCCATTTGTGTACTGGTGTGTGGAGACCAAAGACTATGGAGACTGCTCTCACAGTTAGGAGGAGGAGCCTACAGTAGCCCAGAATCACAAGACAGACGAAATTCAATTTGACGATTACCCTTTTTTAAACATCGTCCTAATTAAACAATCTTATGTCGATTTAAAATTGGTTAATCATGCAGCCCTGATTGTTAGTATTTGTCAGTATATATTTTCAGTCTAATTTTTGTATGATAGTTTTAATATACAGTCTTTCTTTATCTATCCTCCTATTTTCTGTCAGTCAGTATTTCCAGAGACATATGTTATTGTTATCAACTGAAACTTGAATTAAATTGAAGAACAAAACTGAGACTGGTCTAACCTCAACAGTGTGTAGGTAAACACCTAAACTGGTTTCTGCTTGCCTTGTATCAAATATTTGACAAAGGATAAATGTCCCTGGAGACTGGAAGAACTCAGATTAGCATAATGAATGTGAATATACAATATATAAGACATTTTCTCTGCTATTCCATTGCCTCAGTTTTCTTTCCACATAAGGTACATTTGGGATCTGTTTCACCTTTGCAGCAGAAAATCTTAGGTCTCCCTGCAATGCAGTCTTAACGTAAATACATGCAGAGATGTAGCAAAGCCTTCGTTCTTTTTTTTTTTTTTTTGCTTTTCTCCAGAGCTTGTTACAAAACTGGTGAACCTTCGACTGTGGCTCTGTCTACTGTATCAGAGCAAAGATTAAAGGAGAACAGCTTTACATTTGTAATTCTGTGCAAATATCCACAAAACTGTCAGTAAAAGTGCCTCCTGGTTAGCTTTTCTGTTTTGTATTTTAAAGATTAGCCTTATTAATCTCCATCTGGACATTTTTGACATTTAATATCCTTGGTAATTAATTCTCTATCTCTTTTTGTATCACAGTGTTAGAAAATGATCAGTGTTGAGATAGAAGGTTTCTGGGAGGTCTTAGGTGCAGATCAGGGTCATGTGGTCATGGGGTTTTCATGTTATTTGACTGACACCATTATAACATACATTCATATCATAAACAGCATTGATTAAACAACCGTGAAACAACCTGAACTGTGATTAAGCAGGACCATAAATGATGGTAGCGGAGCCTTAGTATGCACCCCCGCATCATACAATAAATGACTTTAAAGTGTTTTCAGTGTCGCACACTAATTTCAAATGTCAGAACAAAGAGATGTTTTGATAGTGCTGTGGTTCACTGAGCTGTCAAGTCAGGGTTTTTTTACTTCTTGATTTCCCTTCAAAAAAGGTAGTCTGTTTAATATTATCATGACTTTAATTTTGGCTCAGACGAGCACAAAAAAAACTCATGTTAGATATTTGATACAAGCATAAATATAACAGAGAGCAGGTTGCAGAGAAGTGATGGGAGTGCAGTAGTATGACAGTGATGAACGGACACAGTAGTTTGGTTGTGTCGCTTGTTCTTTAGTTGTATTTCTTGTTTTTGTCCTTTTTCTTCATACATCATTAGTGCAGGCATATATACTGTATAATCTATTGACCATCTTTATGTAACATTAACTACATAACAAGGTTGAATTCAATCTTAAATTCACTGAGAAGCTGATTTTTAAATCATAATTAGAACCAACCAACCAGTTCAATATGTAATTGTTTAGCTAAATATACACAATGTGTTCAATCAAAAGTCCCCACATGGATGTAACCAAGCAAACAGGTCAGATTCCTCCACATGATAAAGACTGAAGGGATTTAAAATGCTACAGTGGAAACATATTAACCTTCTTGAACCTCAACTGATTCAGTAGCTTCTAATTTCTTAAACAGAGTATAAAGACTGGACAATGACAGAGTCCAGACCTAAACCCCACTGAGAATGTTTGGGATGTGATGGAGACTTTATACAGTTGTCTGACTGCAATCAATCAATCAAATTTTATTTATATAGCGCCAAATCATAACAAAAGTTATCTCATGACACTTTACGTATTGAGTTGGTCGAAACCAGACTGCATCATTAATACAAGGTCTAGGCAAAAACATGGATGCAACTATTAATGGAAATAAATGTTACATCTGTTGTGACACTGCATAAGCATTAGTGTAAAGGTTGGCACAGTCGGTGTGTCTTGTAATCAGAGGTAAAGGTAGTCCAAAGAAATATTACGTGTGGAACTTTTTTTGGCTCAGGCAGCATATGATGATCAGAAAAATTACATTTATGTGCTGGAAGTCACGAGATAACATTTGCTGTGATGTGGGGCCACTTGAAAAAAAATTTGATTGAAAAGTTGGAATGTCAGTGTCATCTGCAGTGGAACTATCTGCCTAAATCAATCTGACATGAACTAGTTGTTAAACTAGGGATGCACTGATCTGATACCAGTATCGGGCATCTGCTCCGATACTCAGTGTGTGTACTCGTATTCGTACTCGGAAAAGTAATCCAATACAAATGCATCAATACCATTTAAGGCCGTGTGACATTCACAGTTCAGTGCAGCAGGTACGCGGCGGTGGAATAATGTGTGGAGATTTTTCAAAATAAATGACAGTGATAAAAGTAACGCTGACTGCAAGTAACTTTAAAGACACAGACAGATACGGATGCAGCGTTCTGTCCGTCCTCTGTGTACATTCCATCTGTTTTCCAGGTGCTTGTGGATGCATACCCAGACGGAGAATACCACAGGGAACCGTGGAGGTAGAGGATCTGTTCAAAGAGCTACTGTGTGAGTTAGTGAAAAACTACTGACATATTTATGACAGCTACCCAGGGCTGGGCCGGAGGTATGGAGCGGTGCAGACCGCTGCCAGCGGAATTAAAAACGAAACTTATCGCTCATTTATCTTTTCCCTACCTGCTGAAACTTTGCTCTTAAACCTTACTAGCAAAAACGCTGCAATATTAGTATCACATTAGTGTTACCTCTGTCATCTCCATGTTTGTTATTACTGACTTTCTTCTTCTCAAAAAACTTTACTCTTCTTCGTGGCATTTGTCCAGTATGGTTAATTAAGAGCGGCGCCCCTTGGTGGATTAATTGAGAAATGCTTATTCCAACACATTAAATGTCAGTAGCAGCACTTTGTTCCAGTCAGACTAATGACAATGACAATAAAGCACATTTACAAAAGGAACTAAGAACTGGAATGGGATTATTAAGTACTCGTATCGGTACTCGGTATTGGCAAGTACTCAAATGTAAATACTTGTACTTGTCTGGAAAAAAGTGGTATCAGTGCATCCCTAGTTAAAACTGATTAAAACATCTTTGTATGCAGCTTTTCTGCTTCTTGTGCCATGAAAAACTGTTGTCTACAGGCTTTTATTGTATGTTATTAATATCTTTGAATGAACGCTCAGATGCTTGGACTAATAGGGCTGCAAAGACTATTTGAAAAATAGTCATCGACAGGTCGTTAGTGACGTCATGCACTTTTGATTAAGGGGAAGTGTTTATTCTATTGCTGATTGCGACTCTTGAGTATATAATTGTTTAAACTGTACCTGTAGTGAATGTTCATTGGTTTCTATTTCATAGATCATGTCTAATCCTAGCTGTTTGATTGGTAACTTCCATTCTATCCCGTTGTCAAGTAGGCGTTGTCGAGTACTAAGTTACTGCTCTGTCAGTCAGACATGGTCAGAGACATGTTTCCTCCTTCATGGGCTGTTCCAGCACCGGTACTGACCCAGACTGGTTGTATTGTCCCATTACGTGGGCTGTGATGGACTGGTCACTGACCCCATGCAACAGACACCAGTCTAAGATGACATATTATCGCCCAGTGATGGGTCACAGAAAGGTTACGACTAAACAAGTAACAAACATCAACACATACTTTAACTCAATCTGTCTCACTGACTGGTACTGGTTTACTGGAACTAAGCACCTGGAATCACCTGGTACTGACCACTTGCCCATAATTCACGTAATATAAAGGTCCAGTGTGGGGCATTTGTGGCCATTTTTTACTGAATTACCTATAAGTAAAACACAAAACACAGTTAATGTGGTAAACATGACCAGTACAGGTACACTTTAATGACCATTATTGGCGCTGTAATTGTTCTGCACAAAATGCACTTTTGTTTAAGGCAGGGATTAAAGTTCTCCATCACCACAACGGATTTCCGTCAAATGGAAAAATTGAGGGGGGGGGGGGTCATATTGAAGTAACTTCCCCACGTGTTCCGCGGAGTCCAGTCAGCACCGCGATCCTGTCCTGGGTCTGCTGTCCTGAATCTGCAGGTGTTTAACACAGGCACGCCACGCACAGGGGGCTGATAGGTTTAACAGTGATGATAATAAGATGACTTCTTTATTTTTATGTCGGGAGGAGAGATTGATGACTATTTACCTTTGGAAGGAAACGCTGCTCATTCTGTGCCTCAGAAACACATGGACAAGTTCAGCTTTACCGAAGTTCAGCCTCCAAACGCTAACTTTAGTTTAGTGCTAACAAGTAGCTTTCATTATGAAAGAACCACAGCGAAAAGGGAAGAAGACAGAACTGATCTACATGGACCTTCATGTTAGGGTTCATAGCTTATCTCTTCTTGCTGGTATATGACTAGTGTGTGTGTTTGTGTTTGTGTGTTTGTGCCCTTCCCATGCGTGCGGCTGTGCGTGCCGCGGCCTTACGCGGTTACACGCCCGACTGCATAAGTGCTTTATTTTGACCCATTTAGCATCTTATTTCTATCTGTGTGGTACAGTACGAAGATAAAATTGAATGAATGAGTAACACCCTTGGTATTTGCAAAGCCACTGTATTTTAAATACCCTCAGAGAGTATCTGTAACGGAATATAATTTCTGTTTCAGTTGACGTAAATGTCTAGTTATTATTTTCACTTGCTTCAAAGGTTTTCATACCCATTAAAATTAACCAGAGAGCACCAAAATTGACCTGAAGCTTTAAAAATTTTCTGGGGGAGGACCCCCAGACCCCCCACCAATACCACTCATGACATTTTTTCTATCCATGTTACTAATCTTCTACACTTGTACACTCTCCCATTCAGTGTGTTTTACAGTATTGCCAAATTTGACTATATAAACTTGTACGCTATAGTAGTATTGTATTGCATCATTTTTAATAGTGGCCAATGATTTTGACCAGAAGAAAATTTTCAGTCAGATGAAAAATTTTTGCTTTAATCCCTGGTTTAAGGGGAAAAAAGTATTGTATTGCTCCTGCAATATTTGTTGAATACTGAATTGAAAATTTTTTTTAGCAAACTTTGTTATGCATTCTAATTGTTGACACCAAATGTTCTTGTTAAAGGAAAGAATTAATTTTTGCTTCAATATAAATAAGAGCTGATAAATATAAGCTGACAAATATGAGTTTTTTTGTTTTTTGCAGTTCATAATTTGACTAGTTGACCATTAAAATAGTCATTAGTTGCAGCCTTAGTCTGTAAGTGTTGTAATAAAGTGATTATGTTGGTTTTCTGTTCATCTGTGGCAAAGGTAAGACTTGTGAAATAAAAGCAGGCTTGTCAGGGCTGTCAGCTGCCCTGTATGAAGGGGATGAGGTGTTAACAGCCCACTGTAATGTAGGGAGCTGTGCACACATCTCTCAGCTCTGGTCTTTTTATAGTGTGGGTGCTGACAGCAGGCCCTCTGAACGCTCTGATTTGATTTCTTTGAAGTGCAGACTGTGATTTTATATTGTGGCTGTTGAAGTCATCCTCGGCTGTCCCCCGCTGCAGCGCCGTGCTCTGCCCATTTAATCACAGACGATTCTGCCTCATCATCATCTACCCTGAACCCTTCACTTGTTTTGTTTTGTTCATAAGCTCTTCTCCTCCTCTCTGTCTTAGTCCCACCCCTACTTTTTGTCTTAGATTTTCTGAGGAAGTCCTGGGGAGGTGTTGTCAGATGGATGCTTCTATTCCACTGGAGTCGTGGTACCCTCTAACACTAATCTGTTTGTGTGTCGTTTGTGTTGCAGGTGAAGGAACGTGCGGACGGACTGTCTCACACTAAACTATGGAATGCTCCCTGCACTCGCCATCACTAGTCTCCAATCTTTGGACTGAACTTCAAACTCTTAGTTAGCAGCTGTGCTTCTCCCCTCGAACTCTTTACAACCAGGGGACGAAGAAGAAAAGGAGCGGGCTGTAACCAAGTCCATCGCAAAAAAACAAAACACGCACAGAGCACTTCTTTTTGTAGAATATTTAAGCTAGTTTTTTATTAGTCTTGGATTTTTTTTTTGTTTGGTTTGTGGTGAAATCTCATCAAGATGGATCTGGAGTCTTATCTGTGGATGGTGGTCATCGGCTTCATCATTGCCTTCGTGCTGGCCTTTTCAGTCGGAGCCAACGATGTGGCTAATTCGTTCGGGACGGCGGTGGGTTCAGGCGTGGTCACGTTAAAGCAGGCCTGCATCCTGGCGTCCATCTTTGAGACGCTGGGCTCGATGCTGCTCGGGGCCAAAGTGGGCGAGACCATACGGAAAGGCATCATCGACGTGAGCCTGTACAACGACACAGTGCCGGTGCTGATGGCGGGAGAGGTCAGCGCCATGGTCGGTGAGTGACCTTTGACATTCAGTGTGGAGTGGGGATGTTAGAGGCAGCAAACATAAAAACTTGCTGTGAAAAGTAAGAAAAACTGAATATAAATAGCAACGATCAGTATTAGAGGAACTAAAATGACATAGACGTGTGGGTATCATTAACATGAAAGTGTTGTTTTTAATTTGCTTCTCTCTGCTGAGTATCGTTCATGCCAGTATCGATGTTCAGACCATTTCATTAACCCATACAGACCCAGTGCTACTTTCATATCAGTTCCCAAATGATTTTTTCTCCTTATTTAACCTTTCTTAAGTCATTTATCACTATTTATTATAATATCATCCTTTGTCTTTTGCATTATTTTTCAGTGAAAATACTTTCTTATATGTAATTCACAGATCGTGTTCATAAAAACTCAGATTAATGCTGATGTTATTATATCAGAAACAGAGAAAACTGACAAAAAACTGACTTTTTCAACAAAGATATAAATAACTGAACATAAACCAAGTGTGTTCATCCACTGTCATTGATCCAACTTCATGGGTTTATAATTTTTTTTTAGTTTTGTTGAGTTTGTGGCTTGTTTTCTTCATGTCACTTATTATTTAGTTTTTTTATTATTCATTTTTGTTCATTTTATTGATTAATTTGGCTGTTTTTGTTCATTTTCTTGCTCATTTTATTCTTTTTTACTTAATTTCAGTACATTTTTTTTTGCTTTTTTCGTGTTTTTATTATTCTGTAATTTTTTTTATTAGTTTTTGTTTATTTTATTCAGTATTGAACATAAACCCAGTGTGTCCATCCACTGTCATTGATCCAATTCCATGGGTTTTACTGGTGAATCAGTGTTGCAGAAGATGACAGTGTTTCCACGTTCACTATGGAGCCTCTGAACGTCCAAATGGGTCATATCTGAGGACCATGAAAAGATGACAAACTGTATTTTACACCAATTATTTACATGGATTCATAGGATTAGTGGATCAGTATACTAAAACATAAACAGTTACATTAGTTGATGGTTTTGTTCAATGGTGGATGTTTGGGTCTTAATACTAATATCTTGTTACAACAGAAGAAAATTACATGATACACGACAGCACAAATTTTTGTTTTTAATTTAAGTTGGAAGCTCTTAATGTAATATCTTTAACACAAATGTGTGAAATGATGAGGTGTTTTTTGACTCTAGTATCTAAAGTGTAGCTATCAATTATTTTTGTAATCAGTGAGTCTATTGTTCTCTCTTATAGTTCTCTGTTTTTAGGACACAACTCCGTACTTTTCCCTGTTGCAGTTTGATATCAGTACTAAGAACAAAGTTTTTATCAAAAACATTATCATAAACTATATTCTTCAGGTGTGTATGATACACAAGACATTTTGTTCCTTATGTCAAGTAGTTCCTGTCCTGAGTTCTTCTGTTACTTTCTCTGAAAAATGATCAACAGTTGCTTTAAGGTTTGGAATAGAGTTGCAGCTATCGATAATTTTTGTTATCAATTAATCTAATGATTATTTTCTTCGTTTCAATAAAACAATTATTTGAATAGGTGAAAAAAATAATAAAATTGTGAAAAAGACATGTCTGACTGTTACTTCAACTATAAAACCAGTAGAACTTGTAAACTATAAACTATACTTTTGTGGAAATTAGCTGAGGCCAGGGTTACTCTAGTTAACTAAAACAAAAACTACAAATAGAAAATGATTCTCCTTAACTGAAATAAAAATGAAAATGGTTTCTTGCTCTTAAAGTCAGTTTTGTTTCAGCCAAATGTAGTTTGACTTTTGGTTTTATTCTAAATGAATCATTTTTAGTGTCATGCATTCTTTCATCCTCTCCTTTTACTTTTATTTCTTTTAACCTAAAGGATAGCTGAATTTCTCTGACAATAAATAGAATGGGTCTTATATCCTTATAATACCTGAAAAACTAAATGTATGTGTGTGTATATATAATACTAAAACCAAAGCAAAACTAAATCTAGTCAATTGCACAAAATTGAAATAGAACTGTTTATCTGCTTTGGTCAAAAAACCAAACTCATTAAAAACTAATGAAAAGTTCATCATCTAGTAACACTAAAGAAGTGAATGGTTGTTCCCTTAAGTTTTGCCACGGCTGATATTCTGGTGGGTGAGCTGTTTTACTTGTATCCTCAGCCTTTACATTAGCTGTGTGTTAGTGGAGCCTCTATCAGCAGCTGGATGTAGATCACAGCGTATGATGCAGCCACACTGCCCTCTGTCCGCCCAACATACACCAGCACACACTGAGCAGCACTCGGCTTTAGTCAGTGTTCTGCCCTTTGAGCTTTTCAGCAACTGCAGAAAAACATTTTGAACGTCTGATTCTTATCTGTTTTGTGGCTGTGTCTGGGTTTATTTTGCTGACAAACCAATGTCTGACTCTCACATTACAGAGTGCTAGGGGAAATAAAATTATATTTTTTAATAACCAGTAGCTCTATGTACACAGAAGGTTTCCTCCTCCTTATAACCACATAATTATAATTGCACACAATACTTTGCACGCTTATTCATGTGTATGTCTTTAACATATCATATTGGTATTTGTCTATTACATATTGTACAAACTGGTGTTCTAAAATATATATATGTATGGAACAACTATAACACACAACAGTTTCCTCTGGGATTAATAAAGTATTCTGTATCTGAAACTGAAGTTCAGAATTTCAGTTTGACAGTTCACTTATTCTATCAGTTTTATTTGTAATTTGTCATTAATCAGTGCCATTGGCTGAAAAGTTCTTAACAGAAAATAAACAAGCTATAAAAGACAAAAGCTATATATTCATAAGTTATTAAAATGTGAATATGTGACTTTATCAACATGTGCAAATATATCAAAGCATTAAGCATCAGTTCCTTATTTGTTAGTTAATGTGTAAATTGTCAGAGTAAAGTCTCATCTGACATTTAAGGGCAAACAGATGCCCATTATATGCTCTCAAAAGCCTTAACATCAGGCTTTGTTTATCAGAGGATTCTCAGATCTGTTTTGACACTAATAGACCCATTGTTTACGATTTACTCATGGTCTATATTCATATCAAATTATCTCATTTTCAGCTTTCATGTGAGAACTCACAAACTTCCTCGACATTAAAACATTAGTAATTCTATTGGCTTATCTCAGTCAAATGTGCAGAACATAGAACAATGGCCTTCCTTTTAAGACAATGGTATTTAAACGACAAAGTGACTCCTGGGAAGACGTCAATAGATTTATTTTGCTGTGGGAGTTCCCATGCTGCTGCTGAAAATGAAGGTGTGGCACGCTGCCACCAATGAGCCAATGTCGGGGAACCAGTTTTGTCAGCCAGGAAACAAACCGATCAATATTTTATTGTTTATACACAATCCAAAGTGATGGCACAAACTGGCATCTGATCATTCAATATCTGTTGTTCAAAAAATATCATGTTTCCTGTGTTTATAGGAAGTGTTAGAGAGATGGATGCAGTAGGATGTCTTGTCTTGATAAAAATAAAACCGGCAGGTATTCTCATGTACGTGTAAGACATGTAAAGAATTCAAAGTTATGTGATTATTGTTTGTGTATCAGTGGCTTTTTTAAATAATAAGCTCATAATGTTTCTTGCTAAAGGTTAAGGTGATACTAAAACCTCAATTGCAGGTTTATATTGGTGGTGTTATAGTAAAGCAAACCTCAGTTACTGCACCTCAGATCCATGTTCACAGAGAAAAATTCCCAGAGGAAACAAATGAGGACTCCTCTTCCTTCACCTATGTTATTATTACCAGATATACATTATATGTGTCTGTGTGGAGGTACACCACTAGAACAGTCTGGGGAAAATCATTCCAAGGGTTATCTGCAGAATTTTCCCCTGTCATTTGTTTTTTATGTGCAAATAAATAAAAGCACAGAGGAGCTGAACTGAATTCGAATATCTCTAATGCTGCAGGTTTTCTAGGTTTTGTCATCCACCTAACAGTACAATTTGTTGGACAAACATCAGGTTTTCTGGGTGAATCTTAAATGTAAAGCAAAATATAACCAGTAAATAATATATTGATGATGAAAATTTTAAGGCTTCATTTATGTGTTTGGAATAAATGAGCCTTGGAGGAATGTGACCAGCACAATTATTGTCAGAAAAGCTGTAAATACTTATATAATAATATTCTTTGACTTCATTAAATGATTATCAGAATAGCCAAAAAAATACTAAAAATGTGAGGGAAAAAAAATTCTGAAAATGACAAACAACTTGTCCTTTATTCCAGAACCAGCTGAAAAATTTTTATATATATATATATATATATATATATATATATATATATATATATATATATATATATATATATATATATATATTTGTGTGTGTGTGTGTGTGTATATATATATATATATATATATATATATATATATATATATAAACCTGTTCCAGGAACTGCTGCTGTCCTTCTATAGGTGTTCTTTAGAGAGCATCCTTACCCACAACATCTTAGTGTGGCACAAGAGCAGCTCTCAGGCTGACAAGTAGGCTCTGGAAAGAGTCAGAAAGTCAACACAGAGCATCATAGGAGTCCAGCTGTCCTCTCTGTCAAAAATCTATAACATCAGGTGTCTGCGCAGGGCCAGAAGCATCACCTCCAACAGTTCACATTCCAGACACAGCCTTTTCTCACTGTTGCCCTCAGGGATGAGGTACAGATCCATCCAGGCCCACACCTCCAGATTTAACAGCACATTCTATCCAAGTGTAATACGGGTACTGAACACATAGTGACGATACCTCAAATAAGGATATATATTTAACATATATCTTCAGTGTCCAGCAAGAGTCAAAGTGCAATATATTTATCTCTACCATTTTTGGATGGTTGACATGCTTGTTGTTATTCTGTATATATATTTACACTTTCTTTTAAACTGTTTTGCACTATGCACCATAATGAGTTGCCTCTTTTAATTTTGTTGCCCATATATGTAATGACAATAAAGGTATTTATTGATTGATTGATTTAGGATCCAACTTACTAACTTATACCAACTGAACATGGAACTGACCTACCGCTGTGTGTTGATCCTGGCATCATGTGCGTCACAATAAGCGTCTGTGTGAAACACAACAGTGGAACCAATGTTTAACAGCAGAGAAATTAAGGAAAGGAAGCTTTGATTCAGGAGAATTGTAATGGAATAATTTTTTAAAATTGATTTGAGTCAATTAATCAATGGTTTCAGCTCTAGTTTCTTCTGGCTTTCTCTTGCATTTTCCAGCACCAATTTCTGATGGAAACGGTGCTTAATTACTTGTGAGTCATGTATGACATTTGTGTTTGTGTTTTTAATGACAGGCTCAGCGGTCTGGCAGCTTATTGCCTCCTTCCTCAAACTGCCCATTTCGGGGACTCACTGCATCGTTGGCGCCACCATCGGCTTCTCCATGGTGGCGATCGGTACCAAGGGCGTCCAGTGGATGCAGCTGGTTAAGATCGGTAAGCAGCGGTTAATATCATGTGTGCACAACATTTACATTCATACATGTATTTACTTGCACCACCCGAAAACATAAATAATATGACGGTTCCAGTTCCCAGCGAGTGCAGAGGCTTCACATAAACAGTAATGATCAGATTTTATTGTGAGCTGCTAGGGCTCCCCAGATCATTTCACACAGTCAGCCATCTATTGGAGAGGAGGCACAGATAACCATTTGTCTCCAGTAACGAGCCTCAGTGCACCAACAAAACAGTGCAGCTACAGGACATGCATTGCAGTAAAAGAATAGACTCAATTTAACTCTTAATCTATTGTTGTTTCCTCGTCCACCTACAAAGGGAGGGTGGAACATGCAGGCCTTCAGACAGATTTGTGACAGAATGACACGGATAACAACCACTTGTTGCATTAAATGTCACTGTGAGGAGTCTGTATTTGGTGGCTGTGAGTTACTGTTGTCCTTTGATAACTGCTTTCCCTTTCCTCCAGTGTCATCCTGGTTCATCTCCCCTCTGCTTTCTGGGCTTATGTCTGGACTCCTCTTCCTGCTCATCAGACACTTCATCCTCAACAAGGTGAGCTTGATTCACTGCACTTTGGTTTTGTACTTCATCTCACATTCACACAGAAACAAAAAGGATCACAGTATCCTGTACTGTGTAAAAGTCTTAATCCAACATAAGCTGTGTTAGTCATACTGACCACACATATGCATGTCTCTGTATTAACTCACAAAGGCCTAGTCTTAGTTTTGTGGCAGTTCCAAAGTAATTTTTTTCTCTCTACTTAACCTTTCTTAAGTGATTTATCACCATTTATAATATATTATCCTTTTTATCTTGCATTTTTCAGTGTAAATCATGTATTTTCCAAAATGTAATTCACTGATCATGTAGATGTTCATTAAAGCTCAGAGTAAAGTTGAGGGTTATGTCAAAAACAGAGAAAACTGAAGAAAAAGTGACTTTTTCTGCCAAATATACCAATATTACACACTGCGTCTTTAACCCTTAAAGACCTAGAACTGGTTTTGTAATGACTTCTGAATTAATATTTTATTTAACCTTACCTTAGTGATTTACCACAATTGATGTGATTATTATATTTACGCTCCATGATGTTTGTGTTGAACCTGGCGTCAGGAAAATTAAGGAAACAAAGTTTTGGTTCAGGAAAATTGTAATCAAATGATTTTCCTCGATTTGAGTCGATTAATCGATTCAGCTTTAATCTTGGATACCTGCTGCACATTCTTACAGTGTCGTTTAATGCGGAACTTAAATGTAATTCGGTGAAAATGTGACATTACCAAAGTTGGACAGAAATATTTCCTAATAAAGGCTACAGCTGCTCCTGTCCACTCATCTATCTGTGTAAATCATCAGGAATGTATCAAAAATTATAAATCTATGCAAGATAATAATTAGCTTAAATTATTCTCAAGTTTATATTGTTGAATGAAACATCATCATTTATAACATTTGAAAAAAAAAAAAAAAACACTTACACAAGTTTTAATTTCACATGTATGAATGAAGGAGACATTCCTACAGAGATGCTGGACATACCTCATGAAGACTAACCACAAGTTCTTTTGCAGTAACTTTACATCTAATACAAAACTTGAAAACATGTACATATAATACAGTTGTCTGAAGTAGAAAAAGTGCATCCTGTCTGTCAGGTAGTTTGTTTTTGTGGATAGTTGGCTTGGCTGATGTTACCACCACAGTGAATTCTGGGACTTGTATGGCTCAGTGTATCCAGTACTAAAGGAAACACTAAAGGAAGCACTGAAGCTCCTTCCCTTTACATTTAACCCTAACCTTCCTTACCTGTTGGGGAGTGGGTTTGGATCCCCTTCACATGGAGCTTAGATTTTGAACAGTGATTTACACAGAGATCTTTTTTTCAATCAATCAATCAGTCAATCAAATTTAGTTTATATCGTGCCAAACCATAACAGAAGTCATCTCATGACACTTACCATATCATCGGCTTCCTGATAAAACCTGCTATGTGACTTTTGGCAAATTTTACAGGAGAAACAAAAAACTGTTTCTATGACAGGAAACTGAAATATGATAAAAAAAAAAATAAAATCTGTTCCTTTAATGTTGGTACTTATGATGGAGTATAAACAACTTTCACAGGAGACTGAAATTTGAAGCTGTAATAGGGAAGATAGCAAGTTTTTATTCCCAACCAAAAATGTCACTTAGCAGGTTCAGGAAGCCGACGATATCCTCCTGAGACCCAGGAAAGTAAATGTTTTGTTTTTTTTACATTAAATAATTGTCTTGATTGGAAAAAGCATAATGCAACAGTTTTTCAGATAAAATTTTTATTTTATTTTTTTTATGGAATGTCCTTTGCAGTGGACAGGATTTTTTTTTAAATAAAGCTGTGAAACTCTTGTCCCCTAGAGAGGACAAAAATGCATTGCTGGGTCTCAGGAGGATATAGAGCTGGTCTAAACCAGACCCTTAAGCCAATGTACAGGCATCAACAGAATCCTCCAGGAGTAAACACTTGGTGACAGTGGAAGGAAAAACTACCTTTAACAGGTAGAAACATGAAGCAGACCCGACTATAGAGAATGGACCACTGACAGGACCAGTTAAAGCAGTGTTTTTCATCCTTGGGTTTGGGACCCCACGTGGGTCACCTGAAATTTCTAGTAATTGATCAAAATTTTTTTAAAAATTACTAAGAAAAAATATATGGTGAGTTGAGAGAGACAATCATAATACTTAAAAGACACGATAAACTCTGAAGCTGAAACTGAAGCACTGCGGTACTGTTTATCTGTCAAATGTTCATTGTGGTCGGTTTCAGATCCTGCAGCTCTTTCATAATTCATAGTTTGAGTTGTTGTTTGTTCAGTATTAATTGTCAGCCTTGTAAATCCAAGATGGACTGACTGTACATATCCTGACCAAGGAAAATAAAATTCTCACTTTGTGCAGTAATCTACACCTGGCTTTTCTGCCTCCGTCCATAATAATATACATTATATAGACTAAATGTCGTCTAAAATTAACATTTATTTGCAACATAGTATAGCAAACTATTACATGATCAAAAACAAATTAATTTTAGCAAAAAAATGTTGAAGTTTTCAATGTCTGGGATCGCCAAAAAATTTGTGATGTTAAAATGGGGTCATGAGCCTCAAAAGGTTGGGAACCACTGGGTTAAAGGGTTAAAGAGTGAGGGATAAAGGAAGAGAGAGAGAGAGAGAGATTGGGGGAGGGAGGAGAAGGGGGGAAATAGGGGGAGACACATGGATGCACAGCAAACTAAACTAGAACTGTTAGAAACTAAAACAGCTGGTGTTAGTATAACTACCAGTAACTAGTACAAATACCCATAACTGTTAATACTACTACTACAAATGGAAGTATTAACAGTGGATATACTACGATATCATTTTCACAGTTTTATGGCTGATGCAGGTAACATTTCCATTGCACACTCCTGACACTGCTAGAGCTCGATTAAATCTTCACTTCATATGTTTTAATACAGGATTTAGATGCAGACATCCATGTGTGCACAGACTTTCCCAAAGAACTGCAGCACAGATAAAAATTCATTTGATTTGGCAACACTCATATATCTGCTGTTATGTAACAGGCAGTCTGTGGCAGAGCAGGAAGAGGAAACAGTGTTGTGGATCATCCTAAGGTCACGACTGCAGGATTATGTATGAGTGACTCACTGGATGATTTGTCATTTGGACTGGAGTTACTGTAACGCTGGGTCACATTCAGCATGACTTATCTCACTCTGCAGGCTGTGACAGGATTGGCTTTATCGCATTTAATTCTAGAAGCATTTCTACCTTTGCAAATATGATGTTTAGTGGGTAGACTTATGCAGGTCAGTCACATTGAACTTCTCATCATTGTAAACCTCGTGTTGTGTAAGAATGAAACTTCAATATCTAGGTTTGTTTATCACTTTCACCTGAACTGGACCTCATTTTGAAAATGCCATTTTGTTTTTTAGGTCAGTGTAATGTACGGTGTTATTATTGCATAATTGGAAATAAGTAAATACAAATTTAAGGTACTTGTACTTTCCATTTATTTCCATTTATGCAGCTTTGTCTAAAGTCGGTTTTGAATATTTGTAATAAACTGAAGGATGAAGTGTTCCTTTAACTTAAAAATCAGCACTATATGAAATATAAAATATGAAAACAGGCCTGTGTTTCTGAGCTCAGGAACATTTTTAAAAACTTTGAAGATATGTGGTATTTACAGGACAGAAACACTACAAACATGTGATGATCTTATATAATATGATGCGTTTCAGGAAGTAGTTGAAATGAGCTCATCCTTAAACATATAGACCAATGAAATGCAACATGAACATTAATGCAATTTGAGAATGCATCCAAAAGCATTTTAACAGTCAGATTCAGATTCAGATTTATTCATTGTCATTTGTTAAAAACATCACAGATGCTGTTACAGAATGAAATTGCAAAATGCACAGCACAAAATAAAACACAGAATTTAAAAAAAAAAAAAAAAAAAAACACCAACTAAAAACAACCCATATATATGATAGAATATTAAAAACTGCTCTAAAACAAATAAATAAATTAGTAAAGGTACTTTACTAACTTCAATATGGCAGCGCCACAGGTGGCAGTGGCTGCACCTGCGTCAGTCACTGACTGAGAGCATTTTAGACTTTTTACATTAGTGACCATAGTCTAGTCAATTTTATTTGAACAATATCAACCCCCTTTTTGAGCCATTTTTCATTAAATGTGATCAAAATCCTGACTATTGAACAACGTTCAATTGGCGACTCTGCAGCTGCTCTATAGTGTCTCTCCTGAAATGTTCACAAATGTCTACGAGGTCTGACATAGATATACTGAACTGCATTGTCCATAACCCAACAGGAAGTCCAACATTTTGATTTGAACATGTAATTTTGGCATATTTTTATCCATCCACTGAAACAGGAATGTCTATTTACTGTAAGTAAATGTGAAACAAGGCCAGGCCTGAAGACATGTCCGTGTTTACACTATGGCCTCACAACTGCAGCCTGGCCTGATGAACTCAGTCATTACTGTTTTTCTGCTTGAAGCTTTAATTTATTTTTAGCCGTTGATGAGATGAAATGGTGCTGTAGCGAAATCATTTTTAAATCCTACTTGTGATAATTCAGTTCATTTTGATTAGTTAGGAATGCAGATATTTTCTGAAAACATTAATAACTGGGTAAAATGATGGTGTATATTATAATACGCAAAAACCCACTCCACACCTGAAACCCAAGTGAAATCTGCACATTCCATTTGGAATCTAATAGAGCTGAAAGGATTAATCAATTAATCGACTTGAATTGATTGTAAAAAATTTATTTGATTACAATTTTCCTGAATCAAAGCTTTTTTTTCCTTAATTTCTCTGCTGTTAAACATTGGTTCCACTGTTGTGTTTCACACGGATGCTTTTTGTGACGCACATGACGCCAGGATCAACACACAGTTGTATGTTAGTTCCATGTTCAGCTGGTATAAATTAGTAAGTTGGATCCAAATGTGTTGAAGACTGACCTGACAGATTGTTTATAGATGTCATTGGACTGGTTTGATGTTGTTTAGATCTATAGATATTTTTATACTGTTGTTACTGTTTTATATATATATATATATATATATATATATATATATATATATATATATATATATATATATATATGTATATATATCTGTCTCTGTTGACTCTAAATGTATTGGAACTAAAATGTCCCCTGTGTGTGTCTTGTGTCCATAGGACGACTCTGTCCCCAACGGCCTTCGAGCGCTGCCCCTCTTCTACGCCTCCACCATTGGGATCAACACATTCTCCATCATGTACACTGGAGCCCCACGTCAGTTATTCCCAACACACACATTGTCTTCATTTATTTAGTCTGACACCAACGTATGATCAAATTAGCATCTCAGTCCTAACGTGGTGCAGTTTGCTCACCAAAATTCCTTATGAAGGAGTCACAACAGTATCAGTAGATTATTTCAAAACCGTGTGCAAAATGATTTTCTTCCATCTAACGTGTGTGTTTATTAATTTCAGTGCTTGGATTAGAGATGCTACCAGTATGGGCCATCTTCCTCATCACTTTAGCTGGGTCACTGGTGTGTGCAGCACTGGTCTGGATTTTTGTGTGTCCCTGGATGAGGAGGAAAATAGCAAGTAGGTATCGCCATGTGTGTGTATGTGAGTGTGTGTGTCCTTTCTTTCTCACGCCATCTGACCCGGGTCTATCAACGGGCCCTGAGCCTCTGCTCTCACTCACTGTGCACTGACACCAAACAACGGCTGCCAGCGGATGTGTTTTCTCGTCTGCCGTTGCCAAAGCCACCGAAGGAACTGAATGAACTCAACGTTGTGCTCGAGTTGCTTTGCTCAGATGAGTTTTTAAGGTGGACAGCTGCTTGGTCTCAGAGGTTAAGATCATAGCCCGCAGTGTAAAAAGCTTTTAGATCAAGGTTAAGAGTGTTTCCCTAATAGGAACATCCGCCTACAGCGAAGAACACAATGCATACAACACACGGCTCGTTAAATGGACAATAAAGGAGCAGAATGTGCAGTCGGTGAAATAAATGAGAGAATATAGGATATGTAAAACCTATTAAATGTGATGTAGCATAAATAAAAACCTCAGTATATTGAAAAGGTCATGAAAAAGACACAAACTCATTGATTTAACTTTTTTTCATATTAGTGTTAATATGAAACTGCTTTTCTAGAAGGCAAAATGAAAACCATTATCTACGCAGTGACTTTCTGTAACTTTCCTTTAACACAAGGACTAAAATGACCCGTTGTTTAATATGTCACGCCCTCTGAATGCCTCTGAGGATTATAGGTGATATTATCGCCTCTAATCGGGATGTTACTGCATCCGTCAAAATGAAGCAAGCGGCAACTGTTTATGTGTTTGCACTGAGGGCTGGTTCGAGAGGTCAGAGGTCACCCAGGCTGTCGGATTAGTTTGCTTTGGATCAGCTGATGGCTGTACTTTTGTTTGTACTGTTTGTGGAATGTCTCTGCATAGTTTTCTCTTTTTTGGACACAACTCCTTACTTTTCTTCATTGTAGTTTGATCAGTACTAAGAAGTCAATTCAAGTCAACTTTATTTAAAAAGCACTTTAAAAACAACACAGTTGGCCACAGTTCTGTACACAGAACAAATAAAACACATAAAAGATTAAAAACAATACATGTAATTATACGTTACAGCAATAAAAGCCAACCTCTCACACTAAGTTAAAAGCCAAAGAGAAAAACTATGTTTTAAGAGAGTATTTAAAAACGGACATGGGGTCATCCTGCCTGATGTTAAAAGGTCGTTCATTCCACAGTTTGGGGCCAGCGACTGAAAAAGCCCTGTCACCTTCAGCTTCCTGTTTGTCTTAGGGACGACTAACAGTGACTGATCTGTCGGACAGATTTTGCAGCCCAAGGCCACTGAGGCATTTAAGTATGCATAAAAGAATTTTAAAATCAATTCAGAAACGAACTGGGAGCCAGTGAACGGCACTGTGAAGAGCAAAGTTTTTATCAAACTATTATCTTCAGGTGTATATGTCACATATGAAATGTTGCTCCTTCACCTCCTGAGACCCAGGAAACTCAAAGTTTTAGCTGTTTAACATTAAATAAATGTGTTGAGTGGAAACAGCATATGCAACAGTTTTTCACATTCTTCTTTTTTTTTTTTATAGAATATCCTTTGCACTGGACAGTGTTTTTTTTTTTTTTTGCTATTGTTTTTTTAAGTAAAGCTGTGAAACTCTAGTCCCCTACAAAGTAGTTCCTGTTCTGAGTTCTTCTGTTACTTTCTCTGCAAAATGACCAACAGTTTCTTTGTTAAGGTTTTGAATATTAGTTCCATCATTGTTTTTCCTCCAGGTCGTTTAAAGAAAGAACAGGCTCTGTCCAGGATCTCTGATGAGAGCCTGGACAAGATCCCTGAGGAGGAGGAGGAGAGCCCGGTGTTCAAGGAGCTGCCGGGGGCTAAAGGCACTGACGAGGCCGTGCTGCCACTGACTGGGGGCAGCAGCGAACGGGGCACCCGCGACTCCAGTGGAGAGCTCACCAACCTGGCTAATGGAGGCACCGTCCTGCCCAATGGACGCGTCTATGGTAAACATGGAGCTTTCAGAAAAATACCAATTTACTTTAGGTTCCTGCTAATCTCAATTCTCTGAGAAAATAATCCACAAATTTCAGTTTTTTGCAACATTCATTTAACAATCTTATGGAAATCTAATGAGACTGGAAAACTGCTCTTTTTCTGCGTCTTCCAAAATCTTTTCAGTACCAGTATACGTGTGTCTCACCTCAGTAGAGTTTTGTTTTTTGTGTAGTAGATTTTATTTGCCTTATGCGTCTCGTCAGGTTTGTGCTTCACACAAGTAAAAATGTGCCCAGAGTCCACTTCTAAAATACAAACAGCATTTTTTAATCACTTTCTGTTGATCTCTACTTCCTTCTGCCACATATAAAATGTATATTACATTACACTTGGCAACAGTTCAATGCAAAAGGGGAATATTGCAATGTAACATTATCTTTATTATGCAGCCAAGGCCAGAACATCAATAGTTAATGTGTTTATGCCACAGACTTCTGATGAAGTTCTGCCACTGTTTGGGTAATATGTACTGAGAAATATTCTTTATAGATGTCTGCCAGACAGTCAAACAGTTTTTAATAATGCTGAAATATTCCTTTAGGATTTTCAATGAATTACTACTTTTCCAAAGAAGAAATCTTCCCTGATCACTAAAAGTTAGTGTAGCTTTAAAGCAATTTTCCTGTTTGACCCTCAGGCTCAAAATAACTAATTCATACATCTATTTTTAGAGCTCCTCTTTAGGGCACCTTCCTTTTTTTAATACAGCTTCTTAACTGTCACTAATTCCATCATTTCGGTAAATGTGCAACTACAGGATAGTCTTCAGGAGCTGTTTCCTACTTCTGTATCTTCTCCCGTACAGGTCGAACCCATTCAATGACCAACGGCTGCCTGAAGTCCCCCGTATCCAACGGCAGCTTCAGCTTCGATGGCCATATGCGCAGCGATGGCCAGGTGTACCACACAGTGCACAAAGACTCAGGCCTGTATAAAGACCTGCTTCACAAAATCCACCTGGGCCGTATGGATGACAGCGAGCGCACAGCCTCCAACACCGGCCCGCCCGACAACAACTACCGTGTCCTGCGCCGCAACAACAGCTACACCTGCTACACAGCAGCGATATGCGGCATGCCCGTCCAGCCTCTTATGCGCACAGAGTCACGTGAGGACAGCGAGAAGCTGGTAGGAGAAGGAGGTGGCAGGAGCAACAGCGTGTCCTACTCTAAGAAGCGGGTACGTTACGATAGCTACTCATCGTACTGTAACGCCGTGGCAGAGGCGGAGATCGAGGCAGAGGAAGGCGGGGTGGAAATGAAGCTGGCTACAGAGCTGGAGGGGGTAGAAGAAGAAGGAGGGTCAGCGCCAATGCCTCTGGATGACCTGGCTGAGGAGGATACTGAGGAGAAGGATAAGCCTGAGGTGTTCCTGCTCTTCCACTTTCTGCAGATCCTCACTGCCTGCTTTGGCTCTTTTGCCCACGGAGGCAATGATGTCAGGTGTGACCTTTTAATGCACATGCAAACAGTAACCATAGGACTCCTATTCTGAGGAAAGGAAAAATGTGTAATATTTCAAGTTTCATGTAAAGTTTGTGTTGAAGTCTGGTTTGTACTAGGACAGGGGGGTCCAGCTCATTCTAGTTCAGGGGCCGCAGACAGACCATTGTGGTCTCAAGTGGATCAGACCAATAAAATAATAGGCAATGGCTACTGCCACAATACTGTGGCACAAAATATCGGTTTGTCTATTGCCACAGACCAATCAAATGTTAGCATTTGTACTAGTGCCAATCAGGGATACTGTTTCTTGAACTCATTATCCTCTTGTTGCCACAGTACTGTGGTAAAATATGGCATATACTTCAGTGCATTCTTTTGTGCATTTTACTACCACAGTACTGTGGCAATTGATGGAGGAAACGACAAATTAGTGATAGTATATAGTATAGAATAGGAATTATTGTTGTAAATACTCAATATGTTGTTTCATGGTGTTCTTTGCGCTGGAGGCTGGAGAAGGTGGGCGGAGCTACATGTTAAATGAGGCAGTGTGCTGTGTGACTTCTCAGTTCTGTGTCAGTTCAGTGTATTCAGTGCTGTGGCCTGAATTCTGCACTCTGAATGTTGTCCCAGTGGCAGATTTATATCATTGGCTTATGACTTACCTACCTACTGCCCCCGCCCCCCGTTTGAAAATCTTTCCAAAAGAAAAAAATAAACGCTACTTCAACCAGGACTTGAAACCGAGTCTTCCACGTCGCAGTCCATATGTTACCAAGTGAGCTAAATGTCCACTGGCTCTAAGTCTGACCTATTTGCAATATTGCCTTGGTACTTTTCGGGATGTAACAAGTTACCAGTCTAGTCACGATATAACGAGGGTCCTGAATGGCTCTGTAGTAATAGACAAACCGATATTTCGTGCCATAGTACTGTGTCAGCAGCTACTTAAAAAAAAATAAGACAATAACCTATAAATAATGACACCTTCAAGTTTTCGCTCGTTATTTTAGTGCAAAAAATAGTTCCAGTGTTCCTGTATCTCAGCATTATGTTCTATCCTGTGGTCCTGATGCAGGAGATCAACCTAATTCAGTCAAAGTCCATATATGACTTGTATCAGTGATCAGTAGAAGCTATATTGATATCTGTAACCATTTGCATGTTATGAACCATAATATGGACCATTAGAAGGAAAGGTACCATTTTAATATTTCAAAAATTCTTCACAAATCAAAATTTCTCAAAACTGTGAACAAACTTTGTAGAAATTGTCCAAAGGAAGATGCATACAAAGTTTGAAATGAATCCAACCAGTGGTTTTGTAAGAGAAGATGTTTGAAGAAATTGCTGATGAAGACAATGTTGGACACAATGCCTCCACAGCAGCTCATGGCCAAACGGCCGGTGAGATAAAAAGTAAAATTACGTTATGAAAATGTATACAACTACAAAATGTCCTTTAAAAAAACACGAATAGATGACTTGACATGTTTTAAGAAAAGTAAGTACAATTTTACCAATATTCTGCCTCAATTTATCATTTACACGCGTACATTATAACTTTCAAACCACAGTAAATACACAAAACATTTAATAACAGGCAGAATATTGGTACATGTA
Organism: Sphaeramia orbicularis; assembly: GCF_902148855.1. Taxonomy (NCBI): domain Eukaryota; kingdom Metazoa; phylum Chordata; class Actinopteri; order Kurtiformes; family Apogonidae; genus Sphaeramia; species Sphaeramia orbicularis. Next base: position 49,430,034 of record NC_043965.1, on the reverse strand, counting down.
CACTGATTTCTCTTAAGACATTTCAGATTGTACATGGTTGTTCAGGTTATTCACATTTGTGTGAAAGGATAGTTTGTAAATGTAAATATTTTCATGTAATGTTACACTAAAACAAAGACAAATATTTGTAGTTGTCAGTATTTATAGGTTATTATGATAGTATTTTACTGGTCTGACTCACTTAAGTTAGATTTGATTTGCATGTGGAATCTGAGCTAGAATGATTTTAAGATCCTTGATTGTTAATATCGTTAGTGTAAATGCCGGTCAGGCTGGATCGGACCCTTTGGAGGGCTGGTTTTGACCTGTGGGCCGAATGTTTGACACCCCTGTACAAGAATGTCTGTTTTATAATATCTGATTTCTTTATGACATAGTTTTATCTTTGAAGCAGCGTCCAACAGAGCCTCTGAATGTAAACAAGGCCTAGTTGTAATTTCTGCGTCTTTGCAGTAATGCCATTGGGCCACTGGTGGCGCTGTGGATGATCTACGACCAGGGCGGTGTGATGCAGGATGCTGCCACTCCCATCTGGCTGCTGTTTTATGGTGGCCTGGGCATCTGCGCTGGCCTGTGGGTGTGGGGCCGCCGTGTTATCCAGACCATGGGGAAGGACCTGACTCCCATCACCCCCTCCAGGTGAGCCAGCCACCACAGGGGTGTGTGTGTGTGTGTGTATGTGTATGTATGTGTGTGTGTGTGTGTGCGTGTGCGTGTGTGTGTGTATGTCCATCATAAAGAGTATTTATAGCAGAGGCGAATGTTCCTACATGGCTGGGTTGTTGACGTGCGATGCTGATGTGGTCTTGATGCGAGTTCCCCCAGTGCAGCAGCTCCTGGGTAAGTCGACCTGAACAGGATGCACACAAAGGCCTGTCAGGTCTAATCCAGTTAGTAATGACATTTACCTGGCATTCACACACAAACAATAATAAAACTGAAGCCTTGTAATGTTGGCGGTTACCTGGCATGAGCCCAGGCTGAAGCGTTCCCATGTATGAAAGTCTTATTTATATCTGTTTCTTGCGGTTCTCTAATTCCAGGTAGACGTTAAACCAGTGACAGATAAAGAGCATCGTACACTCTGATTAACCCCTCCCTAAACAGAGCTATTAATGCACAAACAAATGCACTCAGTGGTGGGATGTAACCAAGTACTTTTACTGGAGTACATTTCTGAAGCACTTGATGTTATTTCTGTTCTTCTACTCCACACCGTCTCAGAGGCTCTGCTGTGTCTGACAGTTTTAGTTACAGATTTTCAAAACATTCCTGTCTAGTGAAAACCATCTGTCTACAAATATGTTGATTTTAGTGATGGCAGTATTAATGTATTGGCTGATTCAAGGCAATTACTTGCCATTTAGAAATAACTGGGACCAGCCACCAATTATTTCATGTGGCCATTTAATGAAAAAGTGATGCAGACGTGGAAACAGATACAATGCAGGTAGTAATTAATACATGTTCATGTATTTAAGTTTATTTTAAGTTTAGTTAAGTTTATTTTGAATATGCAACAAAACAAAATAATCCTACTTAGAGCTTATAAATGAAACAGATTATAATAAAACAAAACAAACAAAAAACATAAATATACATGAACACAAACTATGACTTCATTTGCATAGTTGAAAAGGAGTGGGAGGAAGTTTAACTTATTTATTCCTATCCCTTCTACATACGACAGTCTATTGTTTAGCTTCCTATCCTATAATATATGAAAAAGCAAGTCCCTTGGATCAGTACAGTACCCCTGTGTACATACTCAAACACCCTCTTCAGTTTTATACCATGTATAGACCATCTCTTTAAATCTTTTTAATTGGCTGATGTTTGCACATTCTTTTAGCTCCACCTTCAATCTGATGCATACTTTTACTCCACAAATTGAGACACAAAAACTTCTTCTTGTCATTCTCACTTTATAGTTTTGAAATTATGGTGTCCTCTTGATTCATAACCCCCTTCCCCTTCTATGAATAGTTTTTGAATATTTCCTGGTAGTAATTTGTTTTTTTGCTTTGAATAATATCTGAGCTGTCTGAAATTCTGAGATCTTTAAATTTTAACAATTTTGACTTTAAGAAAAATGGGTTTGTATGATCTCTGTAACCTGCCCCATGAGTGACTCGTATTGCTTTCTTTTGCAAGATTATTAACTGATGTATTGTAGTCATGTAGTTATTGGCCCAACCTCTGCACAGTATTGTAGATATGATAGAACAAGTGAACAGCAGAACCTGAGGAGTGATTTCTCTAAGTTCAGCAACGACTGTTTAGACGTTCCACACTCTTTAAGGACATTTTACTGGTAATACTTAAAAACTTTCACTTACACCTGAAATACTGTTTGTATTTACACTGTACCTTAACGCCTCACACAGTTCTTGACAGATTTCAAAGTCCCCCTTTTGAATACAGTCGCATAAAAATATAAACTGATATGACATTTACAGTTTCACAAGTTACTTGGATTTATCCCAGACTGGTGGATCTAAAATCCATTTTAACACATGAAGTTCATATTTAAACTACAAAAGCATGTAAAATATTAGAGCAGCTATATAAAAGTTTAACATTTTTTAATATTTTACAAATTTTACACTGTTACACTTTGGCTCAGTGGTCAGGTTTGTCATTACTGCATGTGCTAAAGGATCCACTCTGTATACAGGTGTTTTATGGTTTTAATACAGGACATCTATGAGGGAGTCAAAAAGTTCTCAGACAAATGACAAAGACTGTCGATGACAGCCCCAGTAATTCTACAAAGAAGGAATCTACTGATGGAAACATAGATTACAAAAGTGTTTAGGCTCTAATGAGTTCATGTAGATTTTTTTTTTTTTATTTTGATAAATAAACTTAATTACATTTGTCTGAGAACTTTCTGACTCTCCCTTGTACTTGTAGTGGAGTATTTTCACATTAGTCAGTACTTTTACTTGCATAGAAACTTCAAGTAATTGTTCCACAACTGTCTGTAAAATGTTCTTCTCTTATTTCATTTAATTTTATTTTAATGCAGGATGGATAAGGTGCATGAGTAAGCTAAATATGCAGACCTATATGAATTTAAACTTGGCAAGAAGTGTTTCTTTGCTGCTTCATAACAAACAGAGACATGTACTGTAATGACTCTTTGCTTAAGGAATGATGCATTCTGTTTCTCTTTTGCCCTTTGACATATTATATAATAATTATGAATAAATAAATATCCTGTTGGACTGAAACACTGAAAGCTGTAGGGCTCCTGCAACTTAAGCAGCGAACATTACACACCGTTAACTACTTTCTGCTCCTCTGTCCTGGAGATTGATCTTTTCTTTCTCGCGTTGTCCTCTTGTCTTCCTACGCATTGACCACACAGTGCGTTTGTGTGTCTGTGCATATACCAAATATACCCCAGGGATGTTTGTGTGTATGAAGTCTGCTCAAGGAAACGATCCTCTATGCCTGCAGGTTGTTATGTGTATGTGTGAATGTCTCTGTGTATGTGTGTATATGTGAATGTCTGTGTGTATGTGAATGTGTGAATGTCTGTGTGAATGTGTTGTGCATGGATGCATATTAAGGTCTAATTGTTCCAGTGAGTTTTCTGTGTGTGTGTGTGTGTGTGTGTGTGTGTGTACGTGTGTGTGTGTGTGTGTGTGTGTACGTGTGTGTGTGTGTGTGTGTGTACGTGTGTGTGTGTGCATGCGTGAGTGTGTGTGTGTGTGTGTGTGTGCGTGCACGCTGTTGCCTGGCAGGAACATCACACAACATTACAGGAAGTTGTTTGGTAACTGTGGGTATTCTGGATGAGAAGTAAAGCAGAAGGGGTGAGGGAGGGGCAAAGCCACAGTGGGAACTCTGGCCTCTTCTTCTTCTCCAACCACAGGGAGGGACGCCAGCCTGACTCCTCTTACTCCCCCTCCTCCTCCTCCCTGTCTGTCCTCCTTCTTTCATACTTGTTCCTTCCCCTCTCCGGTAAATCTCTGTTTCTGCGGTTAACCCTCTTGTTCTCCGTCGCCCTCTCGTCTCTTCATTCCTTCACATTTTCCTCCCTCTCCATGCATCTTTCTGTCATGGTTTTTAAAAGCATCTCACCTCTAAATCTTTCTCTTTAAGTCCCACTGTGCCTCAGTTCTCATACTCAATCTTTTCTCCTTTTTCTTAATTTCTTCTTCTCTTTTGGCCCTTGTCTCTCTTTGTATGCCCTCTTTCTTTCTTAATCTCCTTCTTTCCATCACCAGCTTTTGCCTGGAGTCCAAAACAAATTTGCTCTGCTTGACTATTCTAAAGGCTCTCCTTCCTCTACTGTCTGTTTCCATGCATCAATGTGACAAAGAAGTTGTTTTGGGGGGACAGAGCAGGGAACAGTGTGCACATGTGTGTCAGTGTAGTTGTGTGTCTTCAGTGTTGGTGGTTTAACATGTTTGAGCACTAATGAATCGTTCTGCTTCGGTCGTCCAGTGCACAGACAAATTGCTCCAGATCTGACTGGTCTCATCCAGCTTTCACAGTGGGACATAAGAAACACAAACACTGCATGACTTTTTTTGTTGTTGTTGTGTTGAGCTGATGCTGTGTGGCATACTTACATAATAAGGCCATCACACAAATGTTCCAGATATCAGAGGTGGAGCTAGTGGGGTTTGACTTCAAATATGACCTCAAAAGCCAGAAAGACCGAGTGTGTGCACATCCAGGCAAAAATATCCAGGTGCAATGAAAGAACAAAGAAATGCCAGAAGTCACAAAATCTGAGAGAAATCCGTATGCTTTTTACAATATTCTTTTTGGAGTAGGCACTGTTTCAGTCGGCAAGATGTTCCTCTAACAATAAGTTAACATCAACACTAATATTCCATAATTATGAATACAGCAATATATTCAGTATGTTGCTTTTGGGCATTTCAAATTAGATCTTTTTTCAGTGAAGATGTGGTGCATGTCTATAATTTGGGTTTTAAAAGCCTTCTGCAGCTGAAAGAAAATATCACATTTCTGCAAAGGGGGAGAAACATGCCACTATTAAACATAATCAGATGTTAACAAGTTTTTGTATATGTGCAGACATCCTATCGCAAACAACTTCATTACCAGTGGGAAAAAAACAGACGCAAAATGAAACAAACATCTCCAACTGTTGTTCCATATTCTATCAAGACACACAGCAGGTTAGAGCACATCAGATGCGTGGCTCCATAAAGACATGTCTTTGGAATATTCATTTTCATTAGTCTTGTGAACAGCTTAGCAGGTATTCACAGGTATCTTCTTTACAAAGCTAATAAAAATCCAATTCTGCATGAGAATCATGTTCATAATCAGTTAAGAATGTATATGACATGTGTTTAACAGCAGGTGTGAGGCTAAAATGCTCCAGCATAAGAGCACATGGTCTATAAGATGTTGCATTATGATTTAGAGAGAATACACATTGGGTTGGTGAAATGCAGCCGATGTATTAGGAGTAATGTCAAAAAACCTTCTTGAACGTTAACAGAGCTGCAAAAATCAACCCAAATGGTTTCATCATGTGTATTTATTAGCCACTATCACTGTTACTGTGTGTAAATCACACCCATGTTGCATCCAGCTGGAAAACAACCACCCTAACATCACATCTGTTCTTAAAAACTATAGAATTATTCACACCTGCGTTCTTATGATAATGAATCATATTTTCTTCATAAACTGGAAGTGCCATAGAAGGGTAAGAGACTGCAGGCCCATGTACGCATACAGGAAATGAAAAGATGCAAAAGAAGTCAGGGATAAAGTCAGTGGCACAGCAGACGAAAACCTGAGTAGATCTGAAGTGGAAGTACTGATACCGGAACAGAACTGGAAAGGAAAGGTCACATTTAGTAGCATCAGCAGTGGCAAAAATAAATGAATAAACATCTGTGAAAAAAATAGTTAAAAAAATATTCTAATCTCAGATCTGATGAAAAGATGCTCAAAACATCTGATAGAATTAAACTGAATTATCTTACACAATCTTGAATATCACTGCATAAATAAACCAAATTCTCTTAGCAGTGTTTAAAAAGAAAATGTTTGGATGTTACTTGAGCAGCAGTTTGTCTTTTGATCTGATTACTACCTCTATCAAAGGTATCTGTTGAATTTGACCGTTTTGGTGGTTTTTCACTGTATTTATATCATTTTTGTCTAAGGAGCTTCCATATTCACTGTGGTAAAACCCACACCTAACCCCCCCCCCCCATCATGTGCATTTGTCTTCAATGAAGCCAGCGATGAGAAACCACTCCTTCTAGACATGAGTCATATAATGACCTACATTCATCTGACAAAAACTAGGTTCAACTAACAAAATTCTGTCTAGTAATTAAACACACTCCTGAGGCAGACAAAGGGCGTTCTAGTAAACAAAACAAACACCTACATGACACAAACATCCATGATTACTAGTGAGTATGCTAACATCTCCGCTAGGCTAGCTAGCAAGCATCCAGGCATTGTTCATAAACGAGTAAACACCATTACAACCAATATCAGTCATCAAGAGTGCAAATCCACTGAAATACATCGAGTATAGAGAATTTATGTGAGCCATACGTACAAGTACAACAGCAACAACATCAAGTCTGCATCCGTTTAGATGCTCTTTTTCTCTCATTTCTCTCCATTCTGCTAAAGTTGGACCAAGGTGGACTCTTGTCTTGTTCTTGGTTTGGTCACTCACTCTTTTCTTTTTCCTCCGTCCTCTGACCATGCCCACCTCTTTCTTTTCTCTGCCATGGTAAACGCCTGTGAAATGAAGGCGGGGTTGGCTTGTGTTTATATCTAGGGGGCGGGGCCTGGCTGGGGGCGTGTTTATGTCGCAGAGCCGTAAACCGTGACGTTTCTCGTGAGCAACCAGATCTAGTCCACTGGGTGGTGGATGGTGTCAGAGAACTGGCAAGTGACGTATTCGAGCCTAGAGACCCTAGTGGAAGGGGGGAGAGCCTCCATTCAACCCCTAACAAGACATTTTACCATCACTATTACTTCAAAGCTGTTTAATTAAGGTAAAAGTCTTACATAGTCGCCCTTTTAAAGAGAACATAGAATTATCGACTTCAGTGTTCACTGTGACCACTTCTATTGTCACCCTTAGCAACAAAAAATGACCCGTCTTCAGTGAGACTCTCCATTTTCATACAGGGCAGGTATCAGGAGAGCATTGTTAATGAAGTCTGGAGTTTTAAAAATGAATGTTCCTGCACACAGATAGGCAATGAATTTTAATAGAAATGTGGTGTGAATGAGGTTGTGAATTTTCCTCTTCTTTAGACGATGTGTATTCACTGTATGTATCCAATGTGGTTGGACTGTGGCCGAAGCGGCTCATCTGTGGCATTTCAATGAAGGCTGTCTCTTTGCTCTCCCTTCCCTCCTCCACAGTGGATTCACTATTGAACTGGCTTCTGCACTCACAGTCGTGTTTGCTTCCAATATCGGAATCCCTGTCAGTACCACACACTGCAAGGTATGACTGAGTGGAGCGAACCTCCAGATGGACTCTTCAGACCCCTTTCAGGCATCTCCAGGGAGTGAGGGGGTCTCACACTGCCTCCCATGGCACTGGGCTGGAGTCACAGACTAAACACAGCAGTCAAAGTTAGTTTTTAGGTTAGTTATGTCAGCAAGGTATCACAGCATCACAGACTACTACACAGACATTTTAATCCTTAAAGACCCAGTTCTACTTTTATGCCAATTCCCAAATTAATTTTTCTCTCTATTTAATCTTTCTTAAGTGATTTATCACCATTTATTCTAATATTATCCTCTGTATTTTGTATTTTTCAGTGTAAATCATGTATTTTCCTATATTTAAGTCACTGATCATGTAAATGTTCATGAAAACTCAGAGTGAAAGGATATTATCAAAACAGAGAAAAATGAAGAAAAAGTGACTGTTTTCAGCAAAGATAATAATAACTGATCATAAACCCAGTGTGTCCATCCACTGTCATTGATCCACCTTACTGGTGAATCAATGTTGTAGAACAGGGGTCACCAACCCTGGTCCTCAAGATCTACAGTACTGTCCAGTATGTTTTAGATGTTTCCCTCTTCCAGCACACATGATGGTCGTTATCAGGCTTCTGCAGAGTTTGATGATAGGCTTATTATTTTAATCAGGTGTGTTGGAAGAGGGATACATCTAAACATGCAGGATTGTAGATCTCGAGGACCAGGGTTGGTTACCCCTGTTGTAGAAGATGACGGTGTTTCCACAGTGATGACGGTGTTTCCACGGTAACTACGGAGCCTCTGAATGTCTAAATGGGTCATATCTGATGACCATGAAAAGATGACAAACTGTATCTTACACCAGTTATTGACATGTATTGATAGGATTAGTGGATCAACAGGTATTAAACAGTTACATCAGTTGATGGTTTTGGTTGGTGATGGATGTTTGGGTCTTTAAGGGTTAATGCTGTAAAAAGTTAATCTTGCACTAGGTTCAGTTTAGACCTTTATATAGCATCACTACCATCATGCTGTAATAATGCAAAACACTAGGCAAGTATCAAAGAAAAGTGTAAAGTGTGTCATTTATGGGAAACAAAACTGGAACAAACCACAATTAGCCTTTAATTCTAAGGCACATTCCACAATAAGACAGTCGGCCCTATTCTTTCGTCTACATTGAGGGCAGTCAGATGGTTCAGACTGTGTCCAAATGGCCCCCGGCAGCAGTGTGTGGCCCCTCCCTCCTGTTCTTTTCAGGTTCATCGGATGCAAGACAGGAAACACGGCAACCATAACATGTCCTGTTTCATTTTCACGACCTCCTCTTCCATTGTGTCCTCTCAGCACTGGCATGGTTTGGTGTGTGGGTGTACTGTGCTTGGCTGCAAGCAGAGCTCCCCTTGACCCCCCCACCCCACCACCACCACCACCAGCGCCCCCCCACTCCCACTTGTTTTCCACTTTGTTCACTTCTCCCCTCTCTCCATCTTTCTCTCTGTCTCTCTCCTCATGTGTCTTCACAGCGGATTTTGCATTGAAGTAATGAGTGCGCTAACTGTGCTTGTTGCATCAAATGTGGGCATCCCAATAAGCTCCACCCACTGCAAGGTATTGGAGTCACTGGTAGTGAAGCCGTGTTAGGGAGCGCTCCCAGAGCTCCACTTCACCGCTTCACCTGTAGCTGTCAATCGACACAGCCAATCACAACTCTCGGAGTTGCAGGTTTGACCTCTGATGCAGTTTTCCATCAGCAGTGAAATCACTTTTAATCCATTTTATAGACAGTGTTCAAGTAGAACCCAAAGAGTTTAATTTAGACCAGGTTCATATAGTAATATATACAAACATACTAAAAACATATCAGTTATTAAAACTAATGTTTTCTCCTTAGGTTTAAATGTGTGGTAGCGCATTACATTCAATGAAAGAAAAAAATAACACCCACTATGTCATAGTTATGAGTTACCAGTCTCATAATTTGGAGATCTGTTTTGTAATTGTGAGATTTAGCTCTGGTGATCAGGGAGACCCATAGTACAGCATCCCATCCTGCTCATATCCTACCTTCACGTACTATCGGAATTATGGTAAAGACTAGTTACAAACTCAAAAATCCCCCCCCCCCCCCCCCCCGTTGTATTTTCCACTTGAGAAGTGGGGAAAAAAATTTGATCCGTGTGCTGAAAATAACCTTTGACCTTTTCAACCTGGAGGAGAACAACAAGGGATTCATGGCCAATGATAAACAATGGTTTCATTATCCTGCTGCTGTTAGCTGATGATTTTGCACATTTATAGTATATACAATTTGCAAAAAAAAAAAAAAAAAGATGCTGTAGAAGGTTCAAAACTGTTATACCCAAGTATCAGGTCACGGTAAATTCATCCAAGGTTTGGTTTTTGTTCTTCATCAGTCTCTTCCAATTGAACTTGAAAAACACACCTTGGATGAACAATAACCTGGATAAATGACAACTTTCACAGACGATTATTCAAACACTTAACTTTTCTCATGAGACAAGGGGTCTAAAAATATTTTTGTTAAGCGAACACGTGTTGATATATAAATGTATTCACGTTACATTAGACAGATCCAATCTAGACAAGAAAGCTGACTTGTTCCACATGTGTGAAAAAAACCCTTCCTATATCCTTTCTACATAAGTGTTATCTTTGGGTTTACTAATAAAGATTAAGATAATTATCTGAGTGTCTAATTTATGGTGCTAATGAAAACCACATTTAGATTTTTAATGGAACATGCATTACTCTGAACAGGTAAACAGCAGTTAGCTCACTTAAGATTAAGATTGTCAGACTATAAACAGCATCTACTTAAGCCTCTAATTGGATTTTTTTTTGTTGAAACTGTATCACATCAGACACTTGATTATTTGAGCAGGTCTGATCAAGGATTAACATTTCACCATATCTGTCATAATGAACCCTGGTTTTATAATGTGGAAACATGTTAACTGTAGTTTAGATAAAAATGTCAATTATCTGCTGTGGGAAAACTGCATGAGGCTCAAAACTGGTATTTAATTTCTTCTGATCAATTTGTCTAAACATCAACATCATATCCATCCCATATTTTCACGTCTCACCTCCAAATACTCTTGTTTCCCCCTAAAACCTCAGATAATCAACTGCTATGCACAAATGTAAAACTACTGATGGTATATCAATAATTGTGGTGGTGATTTGATCGAGTTACTGGGGGATTAGTAACAGAAGTTGTTGGACAAATAAATCAATAAAATCTATATATTAAGTATTAATAGTGTTTGGACTTGGACTACATGTCAGATGGGACTCATTGGGTTCATAAATGGTCCAACAGCCTCTGTGAGAATCTCCCATTTGACTGAGTGTAAATGAGCATCCGTCTGGTTTGTGTCAGACTTGTCTTTGTGTATTTTCCTTCTACACTGGTCTGTCATTTCTGTGCAGATCAGACTGAACTGATGCCCAGTCTTAGGGTGTGACTGTGTGCACTGACTGGTTTCTAAAGCTCTACACTAACACAGGTCACTGGGTTCATGCTTTGTAGCTGCATGTCTGAAATATTACAAATGACTGTGAAGTTAAACAAATGTTTTTTTGGGGGTTTTTTTCACACGAGTAATTTTAACCTTTGATGCACAAAATGGATCCAAAATAAGCTGACATTTTTTATTTTGCGTCTTTGAACTATATTTGTCATTCAGTCTATGGTATTCTTTACTTTAGATGTTTTTGATCAAGACATTATTTTCATTTTTCTTTCAGTTCATATTTCTTTGCTACATTTTCATCAAGTATATATATATATATATATATATATATATATATATATATATATATATATATATATATATATATGTATATATATGTATATATATGTATATATATGTATGTATATATGTATGTATATGTATTTATATGTATATGTATATGTGTATATATATATATATATATATATATATATATGTATATATATGTATATGTGTATATGTATATATATGTATATGTGTATATGTATATATGTATATATATGTATATGTGTATATGTATATATATGTATATGTATATGTGTATATATATATATATATGTATATATATGTATATGTATATGTGTGTATATATATATATATGTATATATATGTATATGTATATGTGTATATATATATATATATATATATATGTATGTATGTATGTATGTGTATGTATGTATGTATGTATGTGTATATATGTATATATATATATATATATATATATATGTATATATATATATATATATATATGTATATATATATATATATATATATATGTATATATATATATATATATATATATATATGTATATATATATATATATATATATATATATATATATATATATATATATATATATATATATATATATATATATATGTGTGTGTGTGTGTGTGTATATATACAGTACAGGCCAAAAGTTTGGACACACCTTCTCATTCTTTGCATTTTCTTTATTTTCATGACTATTTTCATTGTAGATTCTCACTGAAGGCATCAAAACTATGAATGAACGCATGTGGAATTATGTACTTAACAAAAAAGTGTGAAATAACTGAAAACATCTCTTATATTCTAGTTTCTTCAAAGTATCCACCCTTAGCTCTGATGACTGTTTTGCACACTCTTGGCATTCTCTTGATGAGCTTCCAGAGGTAGTCACCTGAAATGGTTTCCTAACAGTCTTGAAGAAGTTCCCAGAGATGCTTAGCACTTGTTGGCCCTTTTGCCTTCACTCTGCGGTCCAGCTCACCCCAAACCATCTCGATTGGGTTCAGGTCCGGTGACTGTGGAGGCCAGGTCATCTGGCGCAGCACTCCATCACTCTCCTTCTTGGTCAAATATCCCTCACACAGCCTGGAGGTGTGTTTGGGGTCATTGTCCTGTTGAAACATAAATGATGGTCCAACTAAACGCAAGACCAGATGGAATGGCATGTCACTTCAGGATGCTGTGGTAGCCATGCTGATTCAGGTTGCCTTCAATCTTGAATAAATCCCCAACAGCGTCACCAGCAAAGCACCCCCACACCATCACACCTCCCCCTCCATGCTTCACGGTGGGAACCAGGCATGTAGCATCCATCCGTTCACCTTTTCTGCGTCGCACAAAGACACGGCGGTTGGATCCAAAGATCTCAAATTTGGACTCATCAGACCAAAGCACAGATTTCCACTGGTCTAATGTCCATTCCTTGGGTTTCTTGGCCCAAATAAATCTCTTGTGTTTGTTGCCTCTCCTGAGCAGTGGTTTCCTAGCAGCTATTTGACCATGAAGGCCTGATTCACACAGTCTCCTCTTAACAGTTGTTGTAGAGATGTGTCTGCTGCTAGAGCTCTGTGTGGTATTCATCTGGTCTCTAATCTGAGCTGCTGTTAATTTGCGATTTCTGAGGCTGGTGACTCAGATGAACTTATCTTCAGCATCAGAGGTGACTCTTGGTCTTCCTTTCCTGGGGCGGTCCTCATGTGAGCCAGTTTCAGTTGGAGCGCTTGATGGTTTTTGCGACTGCACTTGGGGACACATTCAAAGTTTTTGAAATTTTCTAGACTGACTGACCTTCATTTCTTAAAGTAATGATGGCCACTCGTTTGTCTTTACTTAGCTGATTGGTTCTCGCCATAATATGCATTCTAACAGTTGTCCAATAGGGCTGTCAGCTGTGCATCAACCTGACTTCTGCACAACACAACTGATGGTCCCAACCCCATCAATAAGGCAAGAAATTCCACTAAGTAACCCTGACAAGGCACAGCTATGAAGTGAAAACCATTTCAGGTGACTACCTCTGGAAGCTCATCAAGAGAATGCCAAGGGTGTGCAAGGCAGTCATCAGAGCAAAGGGTGGCTACTTTGAAGAAACTAGAATATAAGAGATGTTTTCAGTTATTTCACACTTTTTTGTTAAGTACATAATTCCACATGTGTTCATTCATAGTTTTGATGCCTTCAGTGAGAATCTACAAAGTAAATAGTCATGAAAATAAAGAAAATGCGAAGAATGAGAAGGTGTGTCCAAACTTTTGGCCTGTACTGTACACATATATATATATATATATATATATATATATATATATATATGTATATATATATATATATATATATATATATGTGTGTGTGTGTATATATATATATATATATATATATATATATATATATATATATATATATATATATATATATATGTGTGTATATATTTATGTATATATGTATGTGTTCGTGTGTGTATATGGGGTATCAAATGATTAAACAAATTGATTTGAAAAGATAAGGCAAAGAAAATGAGACTAGATGCATGAAATAACAGAATGAACACATCATGTTGCGCATCAAAGGGTTAATGATGACACTACTGTCAAACTTGGTTATTAGTATTTTTTTTTTTTTTTTAATTTCTTCCTTTTGTTTTCAGTGTTAGTTTAATTGTTATTCGTTTTTCAAACACATTTCCAGATTTATTTTTTTATTTCTATCAATGCTGGCTTCAGTCTTACATTTTGTGTAACATGGGATGTTTTGGTGCTGACTTCTGCTGCCATGACAACCAGCTATGACTGATTAGCAACACAGATGTGTGACATGCTGCCATCTGCTGGTGTAAAACTGGCACAGATAGAAAAATTGGAAAGATAAATGATAAATGACAAGATATGACAAATAATTGTTCATTTAAGTTTCATTTTGTTAATATACTATGTATTTTTATTTCACTAAATGCTAAACACTAACATTTTGTTTGTATTTGTTAGCAAAATGTTCTCACACTTTTTTAAAATAATTTTTTTCAGTTTTCCTTAATAAAACCCATGCTGCAGGTAGAGATATATAGCATACAAGACAAGAGAAGCACTGAAATACATATATACATCTGTCTGAAGAGGGCTATTGTTAGAACCATATTATTACTAGTGTTAATTGGCTGAAGCCGGACTTATAAAACCACAAACATGCTCCCTGTCGACCTGACCTTCCACATTTAGTTGGAGTGTGACAGAAGCATCTCATGTTTCTCTGGCTGTATAAGAGCAACCAGATACAGCTGTGGTAGCCCCGCCCACTCCCAGGGTCGCCAGCAGAGTCCCTGAAACCAGTCACTGCACACGCCAGTCATGTGACCTCAGAGCTGCCACTCCTGCACACACTCATGTTGTGTCAAAATGTGTTCTTATATAGTGACATGAAGGTGAGTTGACAATGAATTGGTGGAAATCTGACATCAGCAGGAAAAACGTAGAAACTTGGATTCACCTCTTTATCTAATGCCTCAAATCAAATAAAGAGGTCATTTCCTGTTTTTGATTCACATGAGCCGCTGATTTCAGGTTTCCATGCTCTAATTTTACACCACGTACTGTAGTTTTAACTTCAGCAAACTGCCTCCTCTCACTAACTTTGACACTTTGGCTGTTGTTGAAGAGCTGAAGGTGAGTCCAGGCTTTTCTCTGTGGACCTTAAACGCACCATATCATTATTTAATCTATTAGCTGTGATTAAAGCCAAAGATAACATGGAGGACCAGTGAAGTATACAGAATTAAATATGACACAATTAAAAACGAATGAACTACGTAGTCTGAAAAATCCAGTGTAAATTGACTTCTTAATTAATTAATTTGTCATGTATAGTTCGTCTGCAGAGAAAAGCCTGGGTCATCTCAGTTCTTCACCTTGTGTTTGACTTGTCTGATGCGTCTTGTGCTGCTGCTGATGGTGTTTCCTCTCCGGGCCGTGGTCTCCAGGTGGGCTCCGTCGTGGCTGTGGGTTGGATCCGTTCGAAGAAGGCGGTGGACTGGCGCCTGTTCCGGAACATCTTCCTGGCCTGGTTCGTGACGGTGCCGGTGGCCGGGCTGTTCAGTGCCGCCGTCATGGCCCTGTTCGTCTACGGCATCCTGCCCTTTGTCTGAGGGGGGAAGGGGCTACGAGACCGGGAGAAGAAGAAGAAGAAGAAGAAGAGAGGGAAACTTGAGTTTAAAAAAAAAAAAAAATCATAGCTCAAGTGTCAAGTGTGGAGATGAAGACAAAGGAATGAAGAGAGGGAAAGGGTGAAGGTGGGTGACGGGGGAGGAGGGGGCTGCAGATGGACTTGGTTGTACTGTGGATGTTGGACGGTTGGTTCACATGCTGCCTGGCTCCGTAGTCCACAGATCTATTGACTCATTTGAGTTTGATTGGTTTTATTTATTCTCTTTGGGTAAAATAGGTTTAACTGACACACCATTCAATCTGCTGTACATTTAAAAAAAAAAAAAAGAAAAAAAATAGGGAGATTTTGGACAAGTGCTGGAGAAACCATGTGTTTCTTCATTAGAAAATCTTAAAAAATACCAGCGGTGCACAACTAAAAATGACAAACATGCCTGCAGTGTATCCGTACAGGTAGAGTCAATCAAGTGCTTATTCTTCTTCTTTTTCCAAAAAAACCAACCTGTATATATCGTTCTATCTGACTGTGATTTGTTGTATTGCGGCTTGCTTTAAAGTTACAAAAAAAAAGAACAGATGTGGTCAACCAACCCGTCCATCATGTCACCTTTAACATGCTAAGCCAGGTACAACTGGGGCCAACAGGGAAGGACGCCTCAGAGAGAGAGAGAGGGCTCATGGGACTGTCACTCTGTCGCTTTGATTTTCCACATGATACCATAGAAACCTGATTTGCTAAAGAATTGATTTTTTTTTTTTTTTTTTTTGTTAAGAGCTCCTGTATGTTTTTAGAAATGGATCTCATATTTTTTAATGATGTATTATACTGTAATTTGTACTGTAAATAACTGTCCTTAAAGCGTTTTTTGGGGGGCGGGGCCAGGGGGATCATGGTTTTAACGTCAGTCAGGCCTCATCATGATGTCATTGACACCGTATGTTTTATGGCACACTGACAGGCTGCAGAAATACATTCATCTAAAACAGTATTTACATTGGAAGCAGTGAAGCTGGTAAAGACAGAGCGAACAGTTAAAAAAAAAAAATATCCTGTAGAAGAACAATGGAAGCACTTTAGTTTGTGTCATGGAGTATTAGAGCTACACTGACGGGAAAAAGACAGTAGTAAGAAAATATAGTGTCAGTACTTCACAAAAATAAGAACTTTGGCAGTAAAATGCAGTGTTTTATGGAAAAAAGTCATTAAGAGAGTTAAACTGCAGTGTTAAAAAAAAACACAATATTGCAAGACTAAAATCATATTTCACAAAAGCTATTTTTTATTTGTTAGAAACTGTAGCATCAAAAATGTAATATATTAAGCCTTTTGTTGGTCATTGAAAAAATCTGTGCCCCATAAAATTACAGCTATTTTATAGTAAAATTTCAGCTTTTTTGTCATTACAAGTTTTATCACCTAAGATTACTTTTTAATATGACATAACGTGACTACTTATTCTCATAATATCACTTTTTGGTCAAAACATAATTAGGAATTAAAATTAAAAAAAAAAAAAATCAGAATATTTGGACTTTTCTATTGAACTCAGTTGACTATTGAAATATTACGCCTTTGTTTTTGAATTCCTTGAAATATGACACCATACTGGTTTCCTGTTTGAACAACAATTTCAGTTCCATCATTATGACAATAAATATTAAGTAAAAGTTGGAATTATACAATAATTTTTTAATAAGATTTCCTATAAGAATCAGATGCAGTCGTTGGAGGTCTGTTATATTTGATAAATTGGAATTTATTGACTGAACAGGATCACTGTATTATTACATTATTTGATTATATACAGTCTATTAATTCCTACAATTTACAATATCATAGATAAAATAATAGCTTTATTTGCTATACTATTGTGACTTTTTCCTTGAATCATTACACATTTATTTTCACAGTATGATGTGAAAATATCCAATTCTGTTTTGTTCCTTCTCATTGTGTCTCTAATGCTCCTGTAATCAAATGTTTCGGTGTATTTGGGATGATAAAATCCATTCAAAGGTGCAGGACCATGCCAAAATAAGCTGTATTCTGTCTGCCATGTCTACATGCCAATTTAATTGTAGACTAAATAAGTGGTAGGTGCAGCTGAAGCCAAAACCCAGGATGGATGGACGGACGGACAGATCAAACAGTGACATATCTTCATCAGTTTGCCTTTATTTTCTGTGTTCAGCTGAGTCATTGCCAACAGCGTCCCTTTCCAATCGTCTCATATCGATCACCTGTTTGCCTGTCAGTCTTAGCCCAGGGTTTAGTACATTATAATTCGTGCTGAGTAGCCCTTAACCTCCGTCTCCTGAACCTCATGTGACATCTGAGACCATGTCACATCAAGACTGGGGTTAATTCTGTGTCATATCAAGCGTTACAAAAACAAACCACATATACCTGTATTTACCTGTATTGTATTTCAGACAGTTTATGCAGAGGTGGAAATAATCCGGGAGGGGGGGTGGGGGGATTGGACTGCCTCCAGCCACATGTGTAGCTCCTCAGAATGAGCTTGTTTTTTTTTTTTTTTTTGGTTTTTTTTTCTTTTGAGATGTAGAAGCATTGGGTGTTTCGGTCTAAAGTGCTAAAGGTTAATATCGATATCGTAGTCCAACCTCATGTATCTGGAAAATCCCACAAACCTCCAGGACCTTTTGTGTTTGAAGTGGAAGACGGTTTCAGGGTGGGTGTTTTGGGGTGGGGGGGGTTAGAACTGATCATCACCAGCTTTTTAACAAGGTCCCCTGACCTATAGATGAACAAAGTCTAAAGCTTTTTTTATTTGAACAAACTCAATGCCAGGTGTTGCAAGTTTTTTTTTGTTTGTTTCTCTTTTTTTTTTTTTTTGTTCTTGTGGTGTGTTTCCTGATTATGTTTTTTTTTTTTTTTTTCTCATGCAAATTATGCTTCAGTAGCCACTTGCCTTGTAACATTGTGTTTTATTTTGTGCAGATACAGTAAATTAATTCAGTACTGTGGTGTTTACATTGTAACCATATTGTAGAGTATCTGAAAAAAAAAAAAACTGTTGCCTAATGATGCCAATGAAAGACAAACTATTAACCATGAATTTTTAAGTGCAAGTAAAAACAAAAAATAACCAGAAGTGTCTAGAGCGAGAAAGAGAGCGAGAGCAAGTGTGCGCGTGGTGACTTGTTTTCGTTATTTTTTGGGTTAATTTCTTCTTCTTTGTTGATGTGGTAGTGGTCGTAGTGCTAATCATGATCCCAGTCACTTTACTCTGCTTCTACGATGCGTTAGAACACTACATGTATGGGTGCAATTCAGTCACCAAGAGAATAACTAGAGAAATTTCATCAAGACTATATATTTTTCTACCATATCTGAGTTTTAACCTGGGCGAGTTTCCAGACACTTCAGAGGACACGTTGTAAGGGCTGATGGGAAACTGGCCAGTGGTGACTAGTGGATATATATATATACATGTGTGAGACCAGGAGACGCTGTGGTTTGTTACCAGAGCTGGTTCACCGTCCCACGATTCCCAGCACAGCCCCGGTGTTTCCTCCTGAACATGTAGACTGACGTGTCTGATGCCAATAGATCAGATTTTTAAATTACCATTGTTATTTTTTGAATTTTAGATGAAAACACTTTGTAATTTTGTTTCCCTACTGCTTTTTGATCATGAGCCGTGAGAGCAGGACGAGCATCGAGCTAAAAGCAGGAAACCCAAACCCCAGACACTGGACTGGGTTTGTTTCCTGGTTTTGGCGAGTGGCCATTCTTTAAGCTCATACCTTTGTTTCTTCTTCTGGTGACTGAGGGTTACACGGGGGGGGGGGGGGGGGGGGGGGGGGGGGGTTCAGTCAGTAAAGGTGCAACAAATTAAATTAGGCACAAGTTTCCAAAAATGGTCTTAAACAGTTTGAGTGTTTTTTGACACAAAACTCTCACTGGTTTAATTCTCATCTAGTCAAAGCAGCGTTTTAACAGAACTTCTACCTCATATCCACAAGAAAAAGAATCTACATGGACTTAGTTAGATGCCAAAACTTATTAAAATGAACTTTTTAACAGATTTAGTCACTAACCATAACATAACATAAAAAACGCGGTTAACTGCATTTGATTCACATTAAACCTGATCTATTATTGCAATATTTCTCACATCCAGTCTGTGACACTTTGCATCAGCCACACACAAAATGTAATTTCTGTCATTTTATAGAAAACAAAAGTTCATAATCACTACAATGATAGAAAGAAAACAGGTGGAGTTAATTTCCTAAACACCCTATTATGTTAATCTCTAATCTATCGAATCTAATTCAATGAAAAGCAGAGGTTTGTAAATGCAAAACAAAAGTAACTTTTTAGGCAAAAATACAAAACATATCTATCAAATGTACAATATATTTCTGTGACAAAGGCTGTAAAACATGTACAGTGTGGATGAACCTGGAGCATTGGATTTACAGGACAAACAAGCACATATGTGACAACTGTAGACATGTTAACAGAAGTAATTTCAGTCATATGTTGTCATTTCTTTCTACTGAAATAGCTGAAAGTCTCATCAGTGGATATGGCACCACTTACAGGTGTCCACGACAGTGAAGGAACTATAGATTTCTTCAAATGTCGACATCATTGGAGACATTTGTTTTATATAGAACACAAGTCTGGTCCCATTTAAGTATTTTATGATGGAAATGCTTTAAAACAGCTTGAAGTATTAGCAGAAAACTAGCTCCATACAACGGCCATTTTTTACTTAATTTAACTCTGATAAGGTGCTGCACTAGACAGTGAATTAACGTCAATGGTTTAACATCAAAAACCACAACTCCCAGAAGTCTTTGGGTAAAAGTGTAGTTAAATTCTAACCAGAGCTGCTCTCAGATGCTAAAACTATTTTCCATTTGAACTTTATGACTAAAGCTGCAGCCGACTGTTTAATGTTGATGAACGTTTCCAAAAAAAGCCAGAGGTTGCATCTTTCATTACCTTTTTTTGTTTCACAAGTCAAAGATTTAAGTTTTCTGTCACAGACGAGTCCAAAAAGATGAATTTCTGTTTTTACTTGGAACAGACAAACTCATCTATCGATCGATGGATCGATTGATCGAAACGAAACGAAAATATTTAACAAGCTTTGTTTTCTAAAAAAAAATGACAAAAATATTTAATTATCAAAATGGATAAATTTAAAGTGGAAGGGTCTAAAAATACTGCTTTTGTCCTGCGTATTTTGGGCTAGAGTGAAAAGTGAAATATTGGTAAAAAACAAACAAAAAAACTCAATAGTTTCAGTTTTCCAAAGACAGTAATGAGTTGAACCTCATGAGAGGTCAAAGGTCATCGTTGTGCTCTGCTGCAGACCCCCCTTTGTAACTCTCACCATCTTTTTGATTCTGTTTTATTTTTGTTTTCTCCCCATGCATTCTGAGTCCTGATAGGCCTAAACTAAGGGATGCACTGCTCAAGATGGGAAGGGAAAGGGAAAAGCCCCCTCTGGTGGCAGCATCGAGCATCTGCAACACAAACGCACCAGTTTCTTCTGTTGTTTCTAAGGCTACATGAAAACTACTTATGGTATATAAAGTTAAAGGTACAGTGTGCAAGATTTTTATAGTGTTCTTTCCAGTAATCTAATTCCTGGTTATAATTGAATGAAATAGTGCTCAATCAGTCAAAAAAATAAACAATTTATTTGATTACATTTAACCTAGAAAACATAGCGTAGGTACTGGTTGCTGGGCACCACCATAATCAACGCCAATTTTTTCCCTACATTAGCCGACTGGGGACACAAATCAAAGTAGGCGCCTGCAGAACGGGGCGGGCTTCTCCATATCTTAAATCTTTTCACGTTCAATTCATGAATGTTGGAATGGAAGTGATGACAGAGAAGTTGAGGTGGTCACCATTTTGGCAGGTTGTGGAAACAAAGTGTTCGAAAATCATGAAACATACAGCCAAGGCTTTTTGTCCCGAAATGGCAGCCGTTCGGTAAGCGCAACACCGGAACACAGAAATTGCGCTATCTTTGCATTGATTCAGGCATTTGCTGCCACCTAGGGTAGGAGAGTTACACACTGTACCTTTAAGAAAAGGAACAAACTGATAAATGTGTAGTTTTGTTTCGTAAATGCAGGTTGGAATTTCTAATGATAACGTGTCATTTGCTCAGCAGCCACTAGATGGTGTGGTTTTGTGTGCTTTCCCTGCCTGTAGAGGGACAGCATTTAGACCAGTCCTTATCAACTGACCCGTATCCGTGAAAGGTGCACTTGCCATTGAGGGCGTTACTGTGCTTCTATTGCATTTCAGCCGTTTCCTAACCCGTCTGTCAGATACAGAACACCAGGTAAAACACAAAGGGCCATGGTTTTCCCTCCTCTGCCAGTGTGCAACACAAGCCCATTATCTGCTGAAGGTGCATCTACTCTGCTGTTCTGCCCATGTAGGTGCACCTGGCCTTGGTGGGATAGCGCCCTCTCCTGTTTGGATCTAGTCTGAGGAGGAGGGGGGGGGGCGGTGGGGGGGGGGTATCAGTTCAGACCTTCATCTGGATGTGGCGTGCTGTCTCTAGTTTTCTGGTCTGTTTTTGTAATAGAATGTGCTCCTTTGGCTGGTCTGCAGGCTTTACAGGCTCTGTGTTGTCTTTTTACTGTTTAACTGCTCTTTGACTGTCTTAGTCCTTCAAAGTGAAAAAAGAATAAAAAGAAACAAGTAAAAAAAAAAAAAATCAAAAGAAACCGTAGCCTGCTTCTACAAAATCTTAAAGCTCTTCTGATTTGCATATATCGTACTGTAATGTTTTATTTAAGATTTTAGTGAGAAATGTCTGCATTTAAAGTAAATTATGGGAATTAAAATTACAAAGAATACCTACATTTCCATGTGTCCTGTGTCTTTTTTCTTTTTTTTTTTTAAGATCAAATCCATGCATGAATTACTGATATTTAAAATGAAAGTCCACTTCTGCCCCTGGAACAGAAAAAAATATGAGAACCTCAAAATAAGGAGTTCATTTCACTAATTATTTTTGAGAGGTTTTCTCGTTATTTTGAGGCATTAATTTTCAATACTATAATATTTTGTAAAGTCATTTCCAAAGGTTCTTTTAATATATCACATATTGAACGAATGCAAAATAAATTCCTGATAGTTATTTTGAGGCAAGTCGATATTTTTGCAAAACTTATTTTGAGAGTAAATTTGCAGTTGTGGTTTTTTTTTTTGTTTTTGACAAAACATTTGGCAAAAATTGACTTTGCAATAAGTAATTTCTTTTTTGCACACAATCATTATTTGTTTTTTTTTTTGTTGTTTTTTTGTTTTGTTTTCTTTTTTTGCAAAAGTTTCATTATTTTTGCAATACCAAGAAATTATTTTGGGACTCAATTCAAAATTTCAAATCACTACTCAAAACTCACCTGTTCAAACTTGCATTTTCTTGAGCCTCTTTCTTTTCTCTCTGTTCTTTTTGTTTGATTGTTTGTGAGGCATCTTTGAGTGTCCAAAAAGTACTATATAAGTGTGATGTATTATTATTATCATTATTATTATTATTATTACACCAAGTCATAATTATAAGATTATGTTACTTTTTTTGAGATACCAAATGATTATTTAGCAACACAAAGCCTTTATTCTGCCAAACTGTCCTTTTTCATACAATAAGTTGCCATTTTCTGCCCAGTAAGTATTTTCTGACACTAATTTGGTATTACTGAATAGTCATTATGATGCAAAAGTTTTAAATTGTTAGGCAAATCTTTCTTTTAAAGTCATTGTTCGGAGATATTAAATCATTCTTTGTAGATATTGAGTTTTTTTTAGCTCGTTTTTGAGACACTTTGGGACTTAAAGCTGATGAGAAATGAACATGTTTTATGCTAATCTTAAATTTAAAGTCTGTTTTCAGGGGAAAGGCAGTAACCCTGAACTGAAGAATCGAAGTCGTCTCAGTTCCTCTGTTATTTGTGAGCCGTCTGTTCTCATCCATGTCCTGCTGAGCTCGTGTCTCCTGCTTTTACGCTCTTCACATTCATTCTGTTTCCTGCAGCAACAGCTCCTTTAAACACTGCCTGGATCTGCCACAGCTTTTCTCTGCTGTTATTTAGGGTTTGGAGATAATCAGGTCATAATTCAGGGACTTGGCTCAGATTGTGTTTGAGGTTCCATCACTGCCGTTGGACTGACTTTCATGTCCAGGGTCTGTGGAGTAACACTGACACACACTGGATGGAACTCTGACACCGTTTACACTCAGTGGGTTAATGGGTTCCACTACGACAACAACCACCGGCACCGGAACTGTTCACAGCTGTTCATGAGCCTCAGACCCAGAAACAGATCTGTGTGTTTGTGGTTCTTCTGTTGGTCTAGGTGGATATTCCTTTATTGATCCCACAATGGGGAAATTCACAGTGTTGTTAGCAGCATAAAAAACATACATAGACATACACATACATATAACAACAGTCATATAAATTTGAATAAAAAAGTGTTTAAAAGGAGAATGCAAATATTGTTCGATATGATGTAGTGCAAATGGTTATAAATATATATAAAAAAAAAAAATATATATATATATATATATATATATATATATATATATATGTGTGTAAATACGGATTAAATATATACAACATAAGTGGAATGGAGGGAGGGTTGTTATTACACATTGTGCATTGATCTAATGGGAGAAGGACTGGTTGACTAATACCAGCCCAGTTGGTTTTTGCAGCTGTTTCACATGGATTTAGTGCACTTGTTACATGACAGGAAATAATTTAAAGGCCAGGAGTGGATGGGCCTAGGGACACATAAATGGTGGGTGGACTACGGCTAAGATACCTTTAGGACCTTTAGATGTTATGCACACAATAAACCTAACGTTTTACATTCACCAACATAATATACCACACAGGGAAATAACTCAAGCAGAATTTAGAATCTACTTTTCATAAATTTATTGTAGGCAATTTAGCAAAGCAAAACATATGCATGAATTGTCATTCAATCAATAATAAATCCATAAACTGAAGCTCTGAGTCTAAAACTAAACTTTCTACCCCTCTCTCTCATCCCAGTTGTTAACCCTCATCCCTTCAGTTCAGTCTTTTGAGTCCTTTAAAGGGTTCCAGTTGTTGCATAGCTTGTTATCCTCAAGGGAATAAAAATAAAAATAAAATAAAATAAAAATGATTTCAAAAGTCTCTTTCCTTCAATCAAAAATTGGAAGAAAACCAAAATCAGAATCATTGTTGTTCACCTTAGTTCTCCTTTTCTGTAAGACATGTCCTAAGTTTACCTCTACTTTGTGCAAAACATGTCCTCACTTAATCTATCATAATACATGTCAATAAGCACAAGTAAATGCACATTCTTAACTATTCTTTTACTTTAAGCATACTTATTAATTGCAATTACACACATCAAATTCAATGCAATACATCAGCTCAATCATCCTGTTAGTACTAAGCTATACTTAAACACTGATTAAAATTGCTGGGTATAGTACTTCCCTATGGGGCCCGCTGGTGCCTGTTGTGACCTGTGGGGCCTTGACCTCGACCTATCTTGACAGTATAAACATAAGGGGAAAAAATGCCATTAGGACAAAAGCTTAGGCAGTGCCACAGGGGCCTGTAGTGGTCTATAATGACTATAATATTATATTAAAATGTTAATGTTGAAACATTTGGGATGCACTAGTCCACCTGTTTCAGCTACATATTTGCCCATTGAAAATGAATTCTTTTTAGTTCAATGTATGTATTTGTACGTATTTAAGAACCATATATATGTCCTACTGAGCATTAACATGTTTCATGGAACAGAAGATATATTGACTAGTTGAATATAAGTATTGAATGGTACAAAAAGTCAGGTACGATGGATCGATTATAAACCAATAAGATGTCAGAATGGTATATGTTTATACTTCTCATTCAATCACAATCAAACTCAATCAATCTGGATTGAGCCATTTATCTAGATAGTTGTTTGTTTGGGTTTTTTTTTTTTAAATTTGAACAATGACAAGCCGAAATGAAAACGAACCGAAATAAAATAAGAGTAATGAGGCTATTTTTAAAATGTAAGGAGTAGAAAGTACAGAGAATTGCGTGAAAATGTAAAGAGTAGAAGTAACAAGTCAGCTGAAAAATAATTACTCCATTAAAGTATAGATCACCAAAATTACTACTTAAGGAAGGTAATGAAGTATTTGTACTTTGTTACTTGACACCTCTGGCCAGGTGCAAAAAGTACCTATGTCCAAAAACAAAAATGGTGCAGTCTCACAATCGAAGAGGTTTCAAAATGTTGAAATCCTGCCTGCATATACTTCAAACATCAGTGATTACTAAGCGATGCATAAAAACAGCAAAACTTTTAATTGCTGATTTTATGAATCAATAATATTTTCAGATTTAATTTTCTCTAAATAGACATAATGTGACTTCAGTACTTTTAGCACTAGCGTCTTCAACTGAAAATACCATCAATGTCTGGGCAAATGTTGGATTAACTTCACAGTTTTATTGGTATGATATTGTTGTGATCCCCTTTCTCTGCTGTCCCGCCATTTTGTCCAAATATGGTCACTTCCTGCTCTAACAACCCAAAATAGTGTCAACTACAACACAAACTCCTGGCTCCATCACAGTAGCTCACCCAGCTGCTGATACCATAACATGTTTTTATTTTGGTAGTAAAACTGTACAACATAAATTGTTACTGTGTGAGTTTCCTGGTTTGCTGAGGACAAAGATTCTTGGATCAAGGTTCAACATTAAATTAGGAAATACAGCTGCTACTAAGCAAGAGGTGTAGATGTGGAGCTGCAGACCACCCACCCACCACCCAGTCAGAAGTTGAAAATGCTGTAGGTAATTTAATGGCAAACCAAGTCGGTCAGAGGTTTCAGAATCGGATTCAACCAGTACTATTGTATCAGCATGATGTTCTGTTTATATAATGTTGTGTTTTTGTACATTATTATTAACATATAATCAAAAAACAGAACAAAAAATCCTTTCTAACCCTCTTTTGGGCTCCTGGGGGCCATCTGGTGGACATTAGGGTCATGAAAATGGTGCTTAGTTCAGTAATGTTATTTCTATTACTGAGGTTTGGAGTCAAATGTAACCAAAAACAGTATGTTCCAAATGAAGCCATGAAGCAGACAGTTCAGCTCCTTCAGTTCAGATTCTCCTTCATGTGGATTCTTCATAAATATCTTTACAGTTTTTAAGGACTGATTCTATTCTCTGTTAGTGTTTTTCAGTGAAGTCTTCAGGCTGTAGAACCAGCAGGAACACATGAGGTCCAGGATGTGAAGCATCTGAACAGTCTTTTGTGAACTTCATCAGCTCATGGTGTGAGAAGTCAGACAGTAGATGGTCCGGGTGTTGATGATGATGACTTTTTTTTAATCTTTTATGCTTTTACTGATTCTCATACAGGAGGTGGGTTAGTCATAGAACACATTCTGATCCAGGATCAGGTTTCCTACTGAATTCCTCTCAGACCAGTTGTTCCCCAGAAGAACAACCTCCAGCTCAGACACTGAAATGACAAATAATGTAAATGCTGAATGATTAGTAGATGTTAAAGGACTGTGTTTGAGTTGATTCAAAGCCTTGTCTGATGACTCAGTGTCATGGACTGATGAGTGTAAATACTGAGTCCTGTTGGTCAGACTAATGTGTCTCTTCAACCACATACATTCACATCCTGCCTTTATATTCACCTCTGTTCATGTTAGTTCTCTCCTGGTTTATACTCAGTAGCAAAGCTGTACAAGATCAATAATCGTTCAACTTATAAAAGTCTTTAAACATGTCTGTTGGGACTGTGAACCTGGAAATTTAAGTCTTAAAGTATGAACTTACTTTTAGGTGGTAGCCATTCATAGCTGCTGCTGCACTTCAGAGGTTGAACATCTGTAAAGACAGACACACACACAGTGGTTTACTCAGGTATTTCTGTCTTTGTTGTTCTGACAGGACAGTATGTCTGCAGACGTCCACTGTGGAGACACTTCCTGTGGACAATGAAGATCAGATCCCTCCACTGAATAATTACTGCACAGATGAATATGTTTCAGTTTCTACAGGTTCTTGGACTGATGTGAGTACCTTCTCATTTATTACACAACCATGTCAGAAGAACAGATATAAACGTGTTTCAGAAGAGTCCCAATATTGACCTGAATCCAATAAAACTGAGGAGAAGAAACGACTAAAACTGGGTTCAAAACTGTCCAACACATTCAAACCTGAAGGATAACAGTGAACCATCATCTACTAGAAGATCAGATAAATGTTTGGTCCAATCAGATCCTGAATGATATGACATTGTGTGACAAACAGCCATTTGTCACTTAAGTCCATCAACAAAAAGAGTCCCTGCAGGAACAACAGCCCTTAAGAAGGTTCTGGCCTGGACCAAGGCAAGGAAATGTGTGGGGGAGCCAGAAGTGTATTTTATTGGTTGATGGGTTTTTATTTAACTTTGGTGTTTTGGATTTAGAGTTTTTAGATATATAACTTGGGTTTTAGATAGGTTATGGTTGTGGGTTTTAGTTATGGAGGTTTTAGATTAGTTTTAGCAATTTCTGTAGATTTGTAACTCCCTTATGGAGTTGTAGTGGTTTTAGCCAGTTAGCTGAACAGTATAAAAGGCGCCCATTTTCATCAGTTGTGGTTCTGCTGCTGGAGAAGACACTGCTGCTCCAACCTCCATATGCACTTGCACTTTTTTTGGCATTTGCACTTTTCAGCACTTGCACTTTTTGTGAAATAGATATTATTGAAAATATTTTTTTAAAAATTGTGGCCCACGCCATCTCCTGCCTCTGCCTCATCTCCTTCCTCATTTCACTGACCTCCAACCGCTAAACGGCCAGCCTACGTCACACATTGTATGAGAAAAAAAAAAAAATTAAAAATGAATAAGTAAAATTACTGAAATGAAATGAGTCTATTCACCACAGATGTTGAAGTCATGTTTGTGTTCTATTCATTTTCTGCATCTGCCTTTGAATTAATCTGTTCAGTTGTAGTTTCCTTTGTTGTCCAGTAGGTGGAGTGTGAGGTCAGATGTAGAGTTCAGTAGGAGTCACAGTTGGTGGATTTAAGTTAAATGATATTAAAGACATGTAATTATAAAATACTTTGAATAACAGTTTCATTTTATCATTAAGTTAGAGGTCCTGTACAGAGAATTCGTTTAAAGTGGATTACAGCGACACCTTCGGTCTGAATCGTTGGTGTTTTTCAGGGACACTGACTCCGTTTCCCATGAGCACTAGCTCCTACTGTCATAAGGGCAGAACTGTGTCCAAGGTGTTTTGAAGTTCATGACTGAAGAGTGGATCCTCTTTCCAACTCTGCATTTCTTTTTTCCACACAGTAACTTGCAGGTGCAAAGTGACGTTTGAAACCAGACAACAAACAAACTTCCTAAAGTCCCTTTGTAGTGTAGTTTAGTAACTGGAGTGAAAACAAAAGTGAAACCAAACTGTTAGTCCGACTCCTGCTTCTATGTATGTTTTCCTCTGGAGCTCCTCAGTGTTCCTCACAGACCGTTGTTTCACACGTGTCCCAATAATATCCCTCTGCTGCAGCTTTAACCCAAAGTATTCTGTCCTTTTCCTAAATGCCTTCAGTCCTTCTTCATCTTCATCATTCTGCATTAGCAGTTCAGCTCTAGCTGCTTCAGCCTTCTGCATTCACAGTATTCTACTTTTAGAACTGTCTTGTTCCTGAAGGACAGTTTAGTATCCAGGCCCCGGCATGAACATTCAACTCCACACACAACCATTTCAGTGGGACCTTCCAAAGCCCTTAGTTTGGACTGAAACAATGCTCCAAATCAGGGGTGCCCAATCCTGGTCCTCGAGAGCTACTATCCTGCATGTTTTAGATGTTTCCCTCTTCCAACACACCTGACAATCATTATCAGGCTTCTACAGAGCTTGATGATAGGCTTATCATTTCAATCAGGTGTGTTGGAAGAGGGATACATCTAAAACATGCAGGATAGTAGATCTCGAGGACCAGGATTGGGCATCCCTGCTCCAAGTGCAACAGATTAGCCCCGTCACAGAGTTAGCCCTGTTGCTAACACACAAGTGTTTACTAAGTGTTTGACTGAGCTACCAACAGACACTAGAGTCCAATCCAATGTTCCCATGCATGTGTGTAAAGAACAGAAGCATTCTATACCTGTGGAGAAGGCAGAGGGCCAACTGCAGCTCTGTTTTCATTCCTTTAACTCTATCCTTAGTTCTATCCATGGGTTCAATGCACAGGTTTACCTCTGTTTGAGTCTGGGCTCGTTCCCTCTACCCTTTAGTTTTCTTGGAAGTGACTCCAGAACACATCCACATTGTTGTGTGATATGATCTATGGTCTATGGTCTGAAATAGGCTGCATGTCAGTTTGGATCTGCTGAGGTGTCATGTTCAGGCCTGTTCAACTGAAATATGGACCAGAACAAGGACTGACATGGATGAATACACCAGGATGTGTTTATGTTTCACTAAATGGCCTTTACAGAAGTTTGTAAATCCAACTATTGACTGGATCCTGACATCTAGAGATGGATTCTACCAACATACATTTTGTTTAAATCTGCATCTGACTTTGGTCCCAGATGTTTGTTTAAATGTGTCCAACCCCAGTCAGATCCTAATTCTCTCTAATCCATTAATCTGTCTAACCTGAATCACTTCCCTCATGGTGAACAACTTCAAAGATGACTCCATCACAAACACAGTCCATTTGTTTACAGAACAAACCAATTTGTCACTGGGGCCTTTTTGGAAATTTTGTTGCGAAGTGCATTGCATGAATTCCAGGCAGCCGCAGCAACAACAAAACATGGAAACAATAAGTAATGAAACCATGTCCAATACCAGGTCGGAAGAAATGGAAGGAATGACTGTAAGTCAATGGTCGTCTTATAATATGGGGTGTGTGAAGGTGAAAAACAATACTTAGAATTCAGTTTCATGGCATTCATGGAATATGTCACTGTGTAGGTTTATCACACCTCGCAAGCATACAGGGTATGGCCACGCCCTCACCGCTCACTTGTTCTTTACAGTTCACCTGCATATTATATTTTATATAGAAAATAGGCCTAATGGATTTGTTCGGATCTTCTGTTTTTTTATTTGGTGTTTTTAGTGCCTGGCCACATTGGGGGCTGCAGTTGTACGGCCTGTGCGTACCTCCTGCATACTGAGTGAAATTTGAGAGAGAGAGGGAGGGATAAGGTACACTGTGGTACTTCTGGAGAACCCCCCCCGTCTCTCTGCAGACATTTATCATACACACATTTACATACACATGATGTGATAAACCCACACAATGACATATTCCATAAATGCCATGAAACTGATGTTTTCATATCGTTTTTCACCTTCACACACCCTGTATTATAATATGACTATTGATTTACAGTCATTCCTTCCATTTCTTTTGACCTGGTAGTGGACGTGGTTTCATTTGTAAATGTACAAACTGTATAACTTTTATTTTGAGAATGGATGCCAGGAAGAATAGTCTGTACTTTGGTACAGACTAATGTGGATCCTTAAATAAAGAATAATGAATTGTTTGTTGTTTCCATGTTTTGTTGCTGCTGCATGGAATTCCCATTCCCACAATGCACTTCATGACAAAGTTTCTGAAAAGACCCAAGTGACATATTGGTATGTTCTGTAAACAAATGGACTGTGTTTGTGATGGAGTCATCTATGAAGTTGTTCACCATGAGGGAAGTGATTCAGGTTCATGAGCACAGACAGACTAATGGAATAGAGAGAATTAGGATCTGACTGGGGTTGGACACATTTGAACAAACATCTGGGACCCAAGTCACATGCAGATTTAAACACATTAACCTGTGCTCCCATCATGTATTTCTGTCCTAATCTTGTTGTCGTATCCCTCCCACCCCCTGCACCCCCCTGTAGAGGCCCTGAGCAGCTCCTTCAGCACCAGACTCTTCGATCCTCTGTGCAAGAAGGAGCAGTTCCACAGGTCCGTCCTCCCACAGCCATCAGACTACAGAACAGTTCACAGTGACACCCCCCCATATCACACCACGTGCATGTGCAGCCATGATGATAATGATGATGTAAATATGTAAATAATATGACATTTTTAATTCAAATTCTTTATTTCTGTAAATACCAAATTTTTTATTTTTTTCTTCATATCTTTCATTTTCACTCGTGGTTTTTCTACCTGTCGTCTCTCTGTGACTTCTTGTTTGTTGCTGTTAACGGTTAAATTTCCCCATGGTGGATAAATAAAGTCGTATCTACGGTCTAAACCCTGTTGGGACTCACCAGATGCTTTAGTCATGATCCAACTCTTCCAGATTGGACAGATTCAGCTGCTGCAGCGTCTGATGGAACCAACACAAAACCACATGATTAATATTAAAGGAGAAGCAGTAACAGTTGAACATGAACTGTCTGTAGCATTCACTACTGTTCATAAACTGTTAGAGCTGCCCTGAGGGGAAGTTCATCCACTTTTCTCCTGTTTATTACAGTCATAATGTCCAAATCTACAGTCAAAAGGACATACAATAGTAGAATTCAGGTATTTGGTGTTCTGCATGAACTGATTCTATTTTTCTATTTCCTGTTTCCTGACAGATGGATGCAGGGCATGTCAGTGTGAGTATTTCTCTGAAACAGTGAAGACATGGAGCTGTCCTTTCTCCATCCACAGTAGACCTTATTAATTCAACACATTACTGTCTGAATTGTCCATTCCAAAGTCCATGAATGTCCACGAGTCCACAAGTACAACCCAATACAAGTCACACTCACTTCCTGTTACTGGAGACTTCAAATATTTACTACTTCAAACCACAGTAAAAGTACATCAAAGTGCCTTTAAATAAGGGACTGAAGGCTTCTATAGCTGATAGAGTGATACAAAGGAATACTAGAGTGTATTTGTGTACTCTGCTCCTTGCTCATGGAATATGCTGCTAAGAGACTGGAAACTGACTGAGCTGATCTCTCTGAATGTTTTTAAATCCAAACTCAGAGTGTTAGAGAATATCTCAATGACTTGTACGTGTTTTACATAGGTTGACTGGTCCTGTAAATTACTGTATGTTGTAACTGTATAATGTAACTGTATGTTGTAACTATGTGTTGTGCTGCCTCTTGGCCAGGACTGCCTTGGAAAAGAGGTTCTTAATCTCAAATGGGATTTTCTTCCTGGTTAAATAAAGGTTAAATAAAAATAAAAATAAAATAGATAAGCTTTATTACAGACTTATGGTTCACATTAAAAAGCAAAGAGAGAAATACAGATACAATTAAAAAAAATAAAATAAAATAAAAATACATTAAAAAAAAACCTCTATACTTTCAAGAGGCAGTCATACCAGTGTTTCCAGAATAGAGATGTGTAACGTACAGCACTATATGCAAGATTTGTCAGCAATAAAATTACAGTATTTTCCGAGTGATTCAGGCGACACATAAATTTAAACATCAGATTTCTCAGCACAGCACGGAACGAATTTATATGATTAGACACAAACAATTCACTAGCACTAGTCCATCTGGGCTTTTTCAATAAAAGTCTTAGAGCATCATTGTATGCCACCGTCAGTCTGTGGAAGCTGGCCTTTTTATAGTTCACCCACAGATGTGCTGTGTACAGAGGGGTGCCGTACGCTCTAAACAGAGTCAGTTTCACCTGGACAGAACACGACGAGAATTTCCTCGACAGTATGTTTGCTTGTGCATATAACATTCGGCACTGACGATACATGTCCTCGTCATCTGACAGCTGATCTGTAATGATGTCACCCAGGTACTTGACAGCATTGCATACATTTAAGATATTCCCTGTTAACTTAAAGTCAGGAAACTTCAAAGATCTGTCCTCCTTGGTCCGACAGATCGTAATTACACTTTTAGCCGAGTTATACTTCACATCATGTTGTTCCCCATAAACGGAACACACATTTAAGAGCTGCTGGAGACCGGCTGAGCTGGGACTAAACACCACCAGGTCATCTGCATACATTAAGTGGTTGATTATGGAACCTCCCACCCAGTACACCCAGTTCTGCACATATTCAACTGCTTAGACAAGTCATTCATATAAAAATTAAAAAGAGCAGGGGATAATAAACTGCCCTGTCTCACATCA
Source organism: Sphaeramia orbicularis (assembly GCF_902148855.1). Taxonomy (NCBI): domain Eukaryota; kingdom Metazoa; phylum Chordata; class Actinopteri; order Kurtiformes; family Apogonidae; genus Sphaeramia; species Sphaeramia orbicularis. The sequence continues at coordinate 49,396,399 of NC_043965.1, read as the reverse complement.
TTACCAATCTGAAAAGGAGCAGATACACAGTTGTCCCATTTAACCTGCATAGTCTGGTGGGCATACCAGTAGGAGAGACATCTGATCAGATATTTAGGGACATTTGCTTGACACAATTTTTGAAACAATATTCTATGATTCACAAAAGACTGGTGTATAACGCAATACTTTTGCGTTATAACGCAAAAACTATTGCGTTATAACACAATACTTTTGAACTATTGCGTTATAACGCAATACATTTTTTTTTCTTCATGTCCCCTCCTGGGCTCCATATATTTTCACGAGAACTGAGAAAAAAAAATAGATCCATGAACTACAGAGGTGAAAATAACCTTTGACCGTTACAACATGGCGGAGAACAACGAGGGATTTATCACAAATGATAAACAATGCTTTTATTACCATTCTGCTGCTGTTAGCTGATGGTTTTGCACATTTAAAGTAGTTTACACAACGTAAAAAAGAAAATCTAAAAGAACATGTAGCAACAGATGGGCTGCAGGTCACCGTTAATTATCTGTCAGACATTTATATTTCACTGAAACAAAAGCACCTGAACAGAACACACATAACACTGGGTTACAAAAAAATGTTTTTTGCAAGTTGTCTAGGTTTTTTCAACAGAATTAGAACCATTTTGCACCGCTAAATCCAAAAACGACATCTTTTTTTCTCAATCAGGTCAGGTTTTTTTGCTAATTTGATTTTGAAAAATTTGAATTCTCACAAAATTGATTACATTTTTGGGACTTTATCAGTTGATTTTTTATATAGTTCTCAGCCAAAATAGGTTTTAAGAGAAAAAAAATCCTTTTCTAACAGGATTCCTGTTAGGTATAATGGTGTATTCACCGCAGATGTAGCAGAATACGTCAGGCTTATTTTTGCAAGATCTTCTAGTCCAAGCCATTTCATTCACCTGTAATATTAAAAAAAACATTAATCATAAATTGGCAAAAATAAAATCTTCAGAACTCGTTTATTGCAAGAAATATGAAAGAATTTTGTATCATATGATGTGAAAGTGCCCATAAATGTAAGCAAAAATGTTAAAAAGCCAATATGTAGCATAGTTCAGAAAGTTGACCTGATTGAGCAAAAATAATGTGATTTTTGGATTCAGCACACCAAAATTATCCTAAATCAGCTCAAAAAACTTAAACAATAAATTTGTTGTTGACCAGTGTTTTAATTCTCAGGCGGAAAGGACCATCTTCCCGGTGGCACGTGAAGGCACCCTTTCTCTGTCCGCTGCTCAGCTCCTGTGTTTTGATTGGACACCGTAGTGTAAATGGGCGTGGCCGAAACATGTCAATATGAGACTGTGTAAAGTTGTTGGATGGTTGTTTGTGTTCAGGTGTAACTGCAGTTTATTTTTTTCAGGCTCAGTTTAGTGTTCTGTGGAGGACTGAACCTGCCAAATTAAAAAAAATATATATATATACAGAAATATAAAAATGGCTTGATAAGTTCATTTCTATACCATTTATTTATCTATTTTGTCCTTATTTATATTTTTCCTTATTTAATTTTTTTCCCTGCATTTATTTTTGTGTTGCTTTCTATTTACATTTTCTTTATCTCTTTTGTTGTTTATTTCTATATTCTATTTTCATCTGACATCTTATTAATTTATTGTCATTTTTTTAATTCATAGTCATATTTACCTCTTCAGTATTCCACTTTTGCATTTTCTTCCTCTGTTTCTGCGTCACCTATTTATTTCTGCGTTGCTTTCTATTTATATTTTCGTCAGTATTCCCCTTTTGCATTATCTTCCTCTATTTATTTCTGCATGGCTTTTTATGTACATTTTCAGACCATCTCCACAGGTTCTAACACATGTTCCTTGGTCTACGACAGGGGTGTCAGACTCATTTTAGTTCAGGGGCCATATTTAGCCCAATTTGATCTCAAGTGGGCCAGACCAGTAAAATAATGATATAATAACCTATAAATAATGACAACTCCAAGTTTTTCTTTTTGTTTTAGTAAAAAAAAAAAAAAAAAAAAAAAACCCAATTACATTTTGAAAATAATTACATTTTACAAACAAGATGTGAATAACCTGAAAAAACAGAAATTTCATTTAAAAAAATTTGTGCAATTTTAACAATATTATGCCTTGACTTATTATTTATACAAATATATTACACACAATGGTACATAAACATTTGGTAACAGACAGAATATTGTTAAAATTTTGGAGTTTGGAACTAAAATTTGAACAATTACTACAATATTCTATTTCTTATTATTAACACAACTACAGATCATAGTGGATCCATAAATGCACCAAACATTTAGTAACAGGCATATAATATTGTTAAAATTGCATATTTTGGGTGGTTCATCTTTGTTTTTATTTATGTATTTATTTGCATTTCATTGTGAAAGAATAGTTTTATAATTGTTAATGTTTTCACAGTGTAATGTTATTTTTTTCACTTAAATTTTTTCCACATAATTTTTCACAAAGAAAATTTGTAGTTGTCATTATTTATGGGTTATTGTGTTGTTATCTTTACTTGAGCACATAAGGGGGGTTTAGAAGTGGGTATACCCAATGCTGACTGAAAAATAAATAAGTATACTCCATATTCCGCCGTATACCCTGGACTACATCTCTGCCCTCAGTTTATTCATAACGACATAGTCCATTAAAAACCAAGATATTTCCATAGAAATTATCTGGGACAGGCTACTAAACAGGAGGACAGTCCTGGTAAAACTGGGACAGGTGGCAACACTACATAGGCAAGGCACAGTTATTTGTATAGCACAATTCATACACAGGGCGATTCACAGTGCTTTACAAAAATGGAAAAGAGACAAGTTAAAAACACACACTTAAAACAATCAATAAAACATAAATAATAATCAGTTAACCCATAAAGACCCAAATATACACCACTGACACAAAAACCATCTACTGATCTAAAATGGATAATAACTTTAGAGCCACTAAACCTACCAATCCATGTAAATAATTACTGTAAAATGCACTTTGCCATCTTTTCATGGTCATCAGATATGACCCATTTGGATATTCAGAGGCTCCGTAGTTACCATGGAAACACCGTCATCTTCTACAACATTGATTCACCAGTAAAACCATGGAGTTGGATCAATGACAGTGGTTTTAGACACTTGGTTTATGTTTAGTTAAACACTGATTTTGCTGAAAAAGTCACTTTTTCCTCAAGTTTTCTCTCTTTTTGGTATGATAACCCTCAAATGTAATCTCAGCATGATAATTAAAGTAGATAATCAGTAAAATAAATAATGGAAAATACCTGATATTCACTGGAAAAAAATGCCAAATGGAGAGGATAATATATGATAAATGGTGAGAAATCACTTAAGAAAGGTTAAATAGAGAGATAAATTAATTTGGGAACTAACATAAAAATAGCACTGGGTCTTTATGGGTTAAAATAAAGTAAAAGGTCAGAGTGTGGACAGAACCCCTTCAGTTGTTCTGTGCACAGCTGAACAGAACCTAAAGGCTTTTATCATCAGTGAGCAGAGCTGGATGGAGGAAAAGGCTCTCACAGTGTTCTGTCATTCTCATAAAAAGTCTTTTTTTGTGTGTGATAAAATGAGGTTGTGCTTTTATTTAGGTTTTGTTTATCATATAACTCAGGTTGGGGTGCTCCTGCTCACACACTGCTGTAGACACCGTACTGTGATTACGGAAAACAAAATCAATCTGTTCCAGAGTATGTACTTGTCATAAACAAACTGTTTTGAAGAGACCTCCATTTCAAGACCTCGTACTCACTACAAATTCAGATGAACCATCTAATACACAGGTGTCAAACATATGGCCCCTGGGACAAAACCGGCCCACCAAAGGGTCCAATCCGGCCCGTGGGATGAATTTGTGAAATACAAAAAATTACACTGAAGATATTAAAAAATCAACGGTTTTAAGATCTTTTTAGTTCAGGTTCCACATATAGAACATGATGTAAAGTGGATCAGACCAGTAAAATCCCATTATAATAGCCTATAAATAATTACAACTCCAAATTTATTTTGTTTTAGTGTAAAAAGTAAAATTCCATTAAAAAAAAGTTCACATTTACAAACTATCCTTTCACATAAAATGTGAAGAACCTGAACAAACGTGAACAACCTGAAATCTCTTAAGAGAAGTCAGTGTAATTCGAACAGTATTCTGCCTGTTAATAAATGTTTTTGTGTATGTTTTAGATTCACTGTGATCTGTAAGTTATAATGTACATGTGGAAATGATAAACTGAGGTATAATATTGTCAAAACTGCATTTATTTCTCTTAAGAAATTTCAGGTTGTTCATGTTATCTACATTTTAAAGCAAACTTTGCAGATGTAAACACCAACTTCCAATCTGACTCAACGGATCTACTGTGTGGTGTGCCCCAAGGCTCTGTCCTGGGACCAGTGCTATTCTTACTCTATGTCCTCCCACTTGGCCACATTATCCAACACTATAGTGATGTCTCCTATCATCTATTCGCGGATGACATCCAGATATACTGCTCCTTTAACTCCTCTGAGCCCCACAAACTGAGTTCCTTAATCAACTGCTTGTCAGAGCTGAAGCAGTGGCTAAATGATAACAGCCTCCAGCTGAACTCCAGCAAAACTGAGACCCTCATCATTGCCCCGGATAGTGCAATCCCAGGGATCAAACATCACCTTGGAGACCTGAGTTCCTCGGTAAAGACCAAACTGAGGAATCTGGGTGTCATCTTTGACCAGGACATGTCTTTAGAATTCTACTCCAAACACCTAGTCAAAAACTGTTTCTTCCACCTACGCAACATCTCCAAACTCAGATCTATGGTGTCCATAACTGAGCTCGAGATGATCGTTCACGCTTTTGTATCTTCTCGCTTAGACTACTGCAACAGCCTGTTTACATGCTTAAACAAGAAGGAGCTGGCCCGTCTACAGTTTGTCCAGAACTCTGCTGCCAGGCTCCTGACCCGCACAAACAGGAGAACCCACATCACTCCCATCCTTAAATCTCTCCACTGGCTCCCTGTTCTATATCGTCTTCATTTCAAAATTCTTGTGCTAACTTTCCGGGCCCTACATGGCCAGGCCCCTGCATACATTGCTTCCCTGATCCAACCCTACAGCTCGACTCGTAGCTTGAGGTCTTCAGGACAGTACCTGCTGATGGTTCCACGGACCTGTTTTAGCACACGTGGTGACAGGTCTTTTAAAGCTGTGGCACCACGTCTATGGAATGACCTGCCTCTACAGCTACGGTCCATGGACTCTGTAGAGAGCTTTAAGAAACACCTCAAAACCCTCCTGCTCAAAAAGGCTTTTTAGTCTCCCACCTGACCCAGGACCACCACAGACTGATTACACTCTATGTATTCATCATAACGTACTCCATGTGTGTTCCCCCCCCCCCCCCCCCCCCAGTCTCTCTATATCTCTATCGCTCTCTCTTTTCTCCTCCTTTACTCTCTCTCTCTCTCTTTAACCCCAACTGGTCAAGGCAGACAGCCATCCTTCAGGAGTCTGGGTCTGCTCCAAGTTTCTGCTGTTAAAGGGAAGTTTTTCCTCGCCACTGTCACCAATCACAAGTGTTTGCTCCTGAAGGATTCTGTTGGGTCTCTGTAAACGTAATTTGATTCTGATTTGAATTGATAAAGCACTTTGTGACTCTGTCTGTGAAAAGTGCTCTATAAATAAAATTTACTTACTTACTTACTTACTTTCATCATGTAATTTTACTTTTTTCACTGTTATTATTTTTCTGGTCCGGCCCACTTCAGATCTTATTGGGTTGAATGTGGCCCCAGAGCTAAAATAAGTTTGACACCCCTGATCTAATAGATAATAGTCTGCTCATGTTCGCAAAAAACAGAAAACAGAAAAGAGGAGGATAAAACTTGTATATCTGGAAAATGCTGAGGTGGAAATGTAAACACAAAGTCAAATACACTGGTCTGCAAGGAAAATGCTTCCAGAATAAAAGTAATGAAATTTTATCACATGAGAGTCACTGATAAAGAAAAGTCAAGTCGAAAATGCTGGTTGGCTGAACTTTCCAAGATACAGCCTTGGGTCAAAATGTGAAATTCAAGAATTAACGAGAGAATGGGTTTGACTCAAAAGGAATATTTGTCTCAGAGCTACAAGATCTACTTCAAAACACTGTCTGCACATTAGAATACATTCACTTTACAGGTTCTATTTAGTGGAAGATTTATAAAACTATTATATAAATGTACATAAACCAATATATATGTGTAATAACACTTAATCATATACCTTGAAAACATCAACAAACCGGCACTTTTGTCATTTATTTTCCAATTAATCTTATTAAAATACGTAACATTTAGCACATTTAATGTCTGAAGCAAATCATTTCTAAAAAACTGTAGACCAGTGACATCACAGAGGCTGAGTTTCAGATTTTTGACCTAAACGCTGAAATTGAGCAGACACAGATGGAAATAGCTCCGGTTCCTAAAATGCCATTTATACGCTGCTGTAAAGTTTAACTCAACACTTGTGGATGAAAAGTAACTACACTACGGATTATGGTCACTGACAAGTTTTTCCCAGTGAAGAAAATTCCAAGGGGGCATGTTGGATCCAAATGATCTGAGTTAATACATGAAACAGTGTCTATAACTATGTGTGCTGATGCTTAATGACTTGTCTGTCTTTAATATTTGTAAACTCAAAAAGCCAGTTATCTTTGCTGGATTGACAGCAGCCAAGAAAATGAGTGCAACTCACCGGAAGCCGCCTCATTCTCTAACGATCCAGTCTTGGATTCTCTCCTTTTTGGATGTCATGTACATGGAACTTTCAACGGCTCGAATTAATGGTGGTAATGAAAGCACTTTAAACATCTGGTGTAGCGCTGCGGACTCTGAAAAACGTGCTGTCAGTTGATTTTGCCATTGGCTCTCTTACCTCAGACCTCAAGATGTCAAGTCCCTTCTGTCTTGTCTACACAGGGTGGGGAAGGAAAATCTACAATGAACATTTAGTTGTTTTTTCTCAGCAGGCACTGCGTCAATTGTTTTGAAACCAAACATATATTGATGTCATAATCATACCTAACACTATTATCCATACCTTTTCAGAAACTTTTGCCCATATGAGTAATCAGGAAAGCAAACGTCAAAGAGTGTGTGATTTGCTGAATGCACTCGTCACACCAAAGGAGATTTCAAAAATAGTTGGAGTGTCCATAAAGACTGTTTATAATGGAAAGAAGAGAATGACTATGAGCAAAACTATTACGAGAAAGTCTGGAAGTGGAGGAAGCAACAAAAAACGTACCAAAGCTTTTATTAAAGCTCTCAAATCCAAAATCCTAAAGGATCCAACCAAATCCATGAGAAAAATGGCAACTGAACTTGAGGTAGACAACAAGACCGTTAGAAATGCCGTAAAATATGATTTGAAGATTTAAATTCTCATGACTTTCAATAAACTAATTGGTCATACACTGTCTTTCAATCCCTGCCTCAAAACATTGTAAATTTTGCTTCCCCACCCTGTACATGTTTGTGTGTCTGTATGTTTTGTGTATGTTGTGTGTATTCTTGTAGGTTATGTATGCATTTCTATTTTTTGTGTGTGTAATTAACCTTACTTTTTCTTACTTTTCTGTTTCAGCTCACCGACTGACAGGCTGTAAGCTACTGTCATCGTCTGTCGTCGTCTGTCGTCGTCTGTCGTCGTCTGTCGTCCGTTACAATAATTTCAATCGTCTTCTTCTCCAAAACTACAATTCCGATTGACTTCAAACTTGGTATACAGCTTCTTTATGATGATGTCAACAAAAGTTAGTGAAATTATTTGGATCTGGATCTGATTCTGGATTTGGTGTGACTTTGAAAAATCTCCCCATTATCAGAGATAGGAAGTGGATGTATGCAATAACTCAGTAAATATAAATAATATCCAGTGTAAATTTCTACAGTCCAGCCCTGATGGGGAGATGACCAAAACATAATGTCCACATGCTGATCAGGATCTTCTTCTGGATTCGGGAATTTACGGAAAATTTAACATGGGCTCTTATGGGGAAAACATTTCAATCGTCTTTTTCTCCGAAACTCCAGTTCTGATTGACTTCAAACTTGGTATACAGCTTCTGTATGATGATGTCAACACAAGGTATTGAAATTATTTGGATCCGGATCTGATTCTGGATTTGGTGCGACTTTGAAAAATTTTCCCATTATAAGAGATAGGAAGTGGATTGATCCAATAAATCATTGTCAATGATATCAGGTTGGAATTTGAATTTTTTACAGATCTGATCGGAATATGACCAAAACATGGGCTATTTCTGTAACATAATAAACACACAGAACTGGGTGATAATAAATGGCATCTGGATACATTTCCCAAAGCTCTTCATTTGGCCGGTAAGCTACAGGGCCGTTGGTCCTATTTTTATCTTTGTCCTCTCACTGTGTTCTTTGGTATCTCATGACATGTTCTTGTGTCTTGTGCTCACTGTTGGTATTCTTACACTGAGAGTCCATTCCAATAATATTGTATAACCTGAAATACCTCTGTTCGATTTAATTTGTTAAATGAAAATGAAAATAAAAATTTGATCACAAAAAAAAGAAAATTCTGAAAGAAGCACAGAAGGGGAGATCATCTATCTCACAGAATGATGTCATACATCGTTGCGTTATAATGCAATAGTTTTTTTTTTTCTACATGTCCCTTCCCGGGCTCAATAATTTGAGGAGATTATTTTAAATAAATATATAAATAAATCATACAAGTTTATTTTATTTCTTTCTACAAATTTATTTTTTATTACAAGTTTTTTATGAGACAGTTTGTTTTTTTTTTCATGCAAGTTTATTGGTATTTAAGGGGTACATTTATTCATACATTTATTTATTCAGATCCTTTTTTTTTTTTTTTTTTTTTTTTTTAAATAAATCACAATCTTTTTTTTTCTTATAGTGGATCATTTTTCAGCTGTTGCACCACCATAATATAGCATGTATTTTGGAAGAGTTGTGTATTTTTTGTGTTATATTATTATTTCTAAATTAGCTCTTGCAGTAAAGTGTAAAATACACTGTGTGCAGACAAATGTCACACTTTTTTACCCTCGGCCACACTGGCCCCAGGGCCGGTCCGTCCGTCTGTCCAAAAACTTTGGCATACACTGATAAGTCAGGCCAAGGGCTTTCATGTGTGCACTCGTTATGTTTATAGTTGAAACCCATTTCAACTGCACTTTTGACCTGACTTCCATGAAGACGTAGTACTTGTGTTTTATTACCTCCACCAGGAAGTACTGTGATCACTTTGCTTTGCATGTTTGTTTGTTTGTTTGTTTGTTTGTTTGTTAGCTTGTTAGCAAGATAACTCAAAAAGTTAAGGACAGATTTTCATGAAATTTTCAGGAAATGTTGATTCTGGCACAAGGAAGAAATGATTACATTTTGGTGGTGATCGGGGGGGGGGGGGATCTGTCTTGGCAGAGTGCTTTCCTTGTTATATCTGGGTTAGTATATGTGTTTGATCATGTCTGAGTCAGTCTGGGCTTCAGCCTTTGAGTGGATCCCTTCTCCTCCTCTCCACCAGACTGTGTCATCTTGCCCGTGTTCGACACATGGACAAACAAAAACATGCTATGGGGTTTACGTGTGTTTAACAATTCAAACATTTACTTTGCATGTTGCATATTGAAAATGATTTTTTCTGGGTTTTTTTTCCATCTAAAAACCTGGTGATGAAAATCTTGCAATTAAAATCTTTAAAAATTAATTGATTATTTGAAATCAATTATTAAGTCAGATGTAGGTGGAAAAAATAGCTCAATGAAAGTGAATGGATATACTATTAATATAGAATTTTTTTTTAACAGCTACCTTATAAAAAGCACCTTTTTTGTGTTTAGTGGTGAGTGTGACTAAAACTAGAACCAGCTGTAAGTGTGAATGCTTCATTCACAAACTGACTCAGATGTTTTACCTGTATGAGTCTTCATTGAACTTTGTCCAAAACCATTGATCTGGTTTGATAATCGTCTTATTAACCCTTTCATGCATGACGTCCACATTTGTAGACACAGTTTCAGCTCACTTTCCAAAAGGTTATAAAGGCAATATTCTCCAAACCACATGGGGGCAGTCTCTATAGACCCTCAGCAATACAATGAAAAAAAGCATCATCTTAGTTGTAGAATTTGGACTGCTCTGTGATCTCATTAAGTTTACCTCTTAAGACCCAGCTATGGGTTTTCTGTCCATGTGTGTGGACAAGAGTTTAACAGCTTCATTAAAAAAAAAAAAAAACAAACTGTCCACCACAAAGGAATCTGAGAAAAACTGTTGCATCATGATGTTTCCAGTATAGGCAATTATTTAATTTTTAAAAAAAAAAAGCCTAAACTTGTACTTTCCTGGGTCTCAGGAGGTCCAATATCTCCTCAATATATATATACATATATATATATATATATATATATAAATTCAAAATGCATTTCAACTTCAGCCTAATTTTGAGTAATAAAATCAATCTAAAAAAGTATCTTTATACTTTTTTTCATAATTCATCCATGAAAGGGTTAGTGCGGAATCTGACAGTGGTGAAGCTTGTGTTAAACAGTTCTCAGTGTTGTCCTGTAGACAGTAGCGACTGGAACAACATAACATTCCAACTCTTATGTCTATGATGAAAGTATACTCCATAGCCAACCTTTCATCCAAATATGGTCATTCCCGGCTCCTTGAAGGAGCTGCTCCAAATCTTTTTGACAAAGCCTTGGATTCAAGCTTGATTTTAACATTTATTTGGCATGAGTTTCAGTGGTCAATATTTTTTTGTTTTATCCTAAGATCAGACCTTCCATCAGTTTGGCCTTTACTGTATCCTTGTTTGGCTCCTCCTCAAAGACATCTTTTCAGATTTGACGCACTTTGACAAAACCTCAAACCCAAACTAAAGTCACTGACATCATGTCTGAACTCTGCAGCATTTAGGATATTGTACATTTGTAACAATGTTCTGCTGCAGTGAATGAATGCTGACTGAGCTTCCACTGGACCTGGCGCTGATCTGAGGAGGGAACCAACAAATGCAACAAACAAATCACAGAGAGCAGGGTTGGGTTAGTTCATTTCCATCCAAAACATTTTTATTGTCCTCCAAACTGAAAGGTTTACCCTGTGATTTTGGCTTGTTCACTGAAGCCAAAAATACATACATTGCATTTCTTCAGGTAGCAGTGGAGGCATACAAAGATCATTATTTTGTTTTTATTTTGACTGAGAGAAATTAATGGAAAGAGTATACAGGATTCTCTCCTTCAAGTCACATGTTGAGTAAATCTTTGCATTCATGAGTAATGAGAGAAAGAGAGAGAGAGAGAGAGAAAGAGAGAGCGGGGGAAAGAGAGAGAGGGAAAGAAAGAGAGAGAGAAAGACAGAGAGGATTAATGTCAGATCACAGGAAGCTTTGACAAAGTAGCGTCTGGTCTTCGGAAAGACAGAAAAAGAGAAAAGAAAGTCAAACCCAACAGAATGAAGACCAGGGATGTGTTTGTTCCATGTTTCTATGAAAAGGCCAGAATAGGGTCACACTGAAGATTCATTAGTCGTTTGCCTCCGGGTTGTCGTGTATGGCCTTTTAATGTTGAGCATCTTGTAGTGTACACAAACGGACACTGGATACACAAACCAAAGTGCCCGCAGTCGATATAAAGCAAGGTCACATGACCCAAAAAACAGGTGATGTCACACAAAAGGGGGAGGTTGAGAGTGGACATGAATGGAACCGAACCGATCCATTAGTCTGTGTGGATGTTGGTGTTTGTGCAGGAATGCCACGAATCGGGCAAACAGCACCGCTTTTTTTCTTCTTTTTTTTTTTTTTTGATTTTACAGTTACAGGTGTTTGAACAGAAACAGAAAAAAAACAAAAAAACAAAAACAAAGAGAGACCTCCCCGTCTAGTGACTGTGCAGTTAAAAATGGGCACATGGTGATTTTAAGCTCATGCTTAAGTTGTGGTAAACCATCCAAGCACTTCTTTTTTTAATTCGTAACTATAAATACACAGCAGCGTTTCCAACCGGAGGGCTCCGTCGTCCTCCTCTGGGTGAGTGTGTTCGTCTCTTAAACTACGCTTGCTCGTCTGCTAGAGGAAACACGGGTTATGTGGAACTGATTATCAACTTTTATATAGATTTTTCTATAATATATTTATATAGTCTTTTGTCTTTCTCTCACGCACCCACCACGCTTCGCTCTGCTCACATTCTCTCGTCTCACTACTTTTATTCAATGTACACAACGTAATAAACATGGGGTCGAGTGGGAGCGACAGAGCTGAAATGACAATCACTGAGAAAAAAAAAACAAAAAAACAAAAAGCCAAGAAGAACTGCAGTCTTTTTTGTCATCCATTGGCAGTCGGACCGACGTGGCGTCAGTCGGGTACAATGGGGGGGTTCTTTTTCCAGAGGGATGGTGATGTCATCAAAGCGGTGGGGCAGGGGGCTCTTTCTTGGCGGGTGCCGTTTTAGTCGTCGTTTTCGTCGTCTTGCTTGTCGGGGTCATCTCCTTGAGGTTGAGGTTCTCCAGCGCCACGTCCAGGGTCATGACCTCCACGCAGCCCATGGCCTGGAAGTCGGCAAAATTCCGCAACGGGCCGTGGCAGTTGTCGGCGTCGCCCTCGTCGTCGTCTTCGGAGGCTGAGGCGTCCTCGTCGGGCAGCAGCGTGGACAGCAGCAGCTCCGTCACGAACAGACTCCGGTCCGCCCACTGGGCCTCGCACGCCTGCCGCTCAGCCTCGGATAACCGCGGTTCGCTCAGCCTAAGGAGGGAGGAGCCAAAACCATGAGGAGGAGGATCATGAAGAAATGATCAAAATATGAGACAAAGAAACAACAATAAAACATCTTAATCAACTTTTACTGAGGGTTTCAACTGAAGGGTTTGAAATGGACACGAGAGAATGGTAAGAATTCCTGGTATATCTATATACAAGGAATCTATATCTACAAAACATCTATAAAAAACAAGGAACCCAAAGCAAACCGGGAGAAACTCAGAGGAGGAAGAACTGAGAAATGGATTGTTTTCTGCTAAATGCACAACTTTAACCCAGAAAGACCCAGTTCTACTTTCGTTGGCAGCTCCTAAATCAATCTGTCCTCTTTACGTAACCTTAAGTGATTTATCACCATTTATTCTAAAATTGTCCTCTGTATTTTCCATTTTTCAGTGTAAATCGTGTATTTAATTTACTGGTCATGTAGATGTTCATTAAAGCTCAAAGTAAATTCAAAGGTTGTTATATCAGAAAGAGAGAAAATGAAGAAAAAGGGAGTTTTGTCAGTAAATCTCTCATTAAATGAACATAAACCCAGTGTGTCCATCCACTGTCATTGATCCAACTCCATGGGTTTTACTGGTGAATCAATGCTGTACAAGATGACGGTGTTTCCATGGTAACTACGGAGCCTCTGAACGTCCAAATGGGTCATATCTGATGACCATGAAAAGATGAATAACTGTATTTTACAGTTATGTGGATCAACAGGTATTAAGCTGTTCCATCAGTGATGGTTTGAACCAGTGGCTGTTTGGGTCTTTAAGGGTTAATCTCAGAAATCCCAAATAGTTCTTTTTTCCTCCACATTGTTTCCCAACTCCTAGAGTTCCATGTGTTTGTCTTTTTCCTTTCCCAGCGCTGATACACCGCTGCAGAGGAAACACACCCTCAGTAAAAGTCTAGTTTCTGAACTGAACTACTGTGATGTGTCCTGGTTTTGGACCTGCTGAGTAGAAACTGGGAGCTGTGTGCCGTGTGCTGTGTGCTGGGCTCAGGTGGTCCCGGGTTGGGACTGGGGTTGGTGTTGTGGTTGGCGCTGGGGTTGGGGTTTGCGACAGCTGAGTTGGTGTTGAGGATGGCGTTGGCGCGGCCGCCGCCCCGGGTGGCGTTCCGGGCCGTCTCCAGCTGCTGCCGCGCCGCCTGAGCCTGCTGCCGTTCCAACTGCAGCTGCATCTGAAGCTGCTGGAGCTGCGACGCCGAGGGGCCCGAGCTGAGCTGGCCCCCCGCTGAACGCCGGACCCCCGACAACTGGGACAGAAGCTCTGGAAACACAGGGCAACAACATAGGATGGAAGGTTAGATATGAGAAGACAAAATGAACGCCAGCCCTTCCAAAAGCTGAACAGGTGAACCATGTGACCAACCTCCATCTACACACACCAAGAACCAACTGTGAGTCTGAAAACCAGAGGATGACTTTAAAACACAACATTTAAAAAGTAATAAAAATACAGTTCTAAGATTGTTAAACATGAATGAATCAATCCAGACAAAAATTCATGTGAAGGGGGGGGGGGGCAAGTTCACAAATTGTGTAAGAAATGCGTTAATGATGTCAATGTCATGGAAAAATGATAAATAAAGTTCCATCCATCCATCCATTCTCTTCCGCTTATCCGGGGCCGGGTCGCGGGGGTAACAGTCTAAGCAGGGATGCCCAGACTTCCCTCTCCCCAGACACCTCCTCCAGCTCTTCCGGGGGGATCCCGAGGCGTTCCCAGGCCAGCCGAGAGACATAGTCTCTCCAACGTGTCCTGGGTCTTCCCCGAGGTCTCCTCCCGGTGGGACATGCCCGGAACACCTCCCCAGGGAGGCGTCCAGGAGGCATCCGAAACAGATGCCCGAGCCACCTCAGCTGGCCCCTCTCGACGCGGAGGAGCAGCGGCTCTACTCCGAGCTCCTCCCTGGTGACTGAGCTCCTCACCCTATCCCTAAGGGTGCGCCCAGCCACCCGACGGAGGAAACTCATTTCGACCGCTTGTATCCGGGATCTTGTCCTTTCGGTCATGACCCAAAGCTCATGACCATAGGTTATGGTTATGGTCATAAATAAAGTTGTTTAAAAAAAAATTATGTGAAAGCTTCTGTTAAGTTCATCAGAACTTTATTGACCAACTTTGTGAAAACAAACAAACAAGGAGTCTGTTCCTGAACCATGGAGCCTTCGGCTCAAAAGACCAGCGTTAATTTATTCCTTATCCAGTGAGACAAGACAGATTTAGCCAAAAAAGATGAAACACTGAATTTCTTTGAATACAGTTGATGAAGAGTTGAGTTTTGTTGATGCTGACAGTAATTTTACTTCAGTGTGGATGTGTTGCTAACTTTCCATTTCACAATCATATTTGTGTATCTCCGCATGAATAAAAAAAAAAATCCAAATATTATAAATGGTTGAATATGGAAGATCTGTGTGTTAGCCAACGTCAGCATGCCCAGTCCCAGCCTCTACCCTAAACTGGATCACTAAACCCACTCAGACGGACTTTGATCCCCCTTGTTAATTAAGACCCTCGATCAGAACAGGAGTCAAAAGGAATTTTGGGTAATTTCCTCAGGCAAAGTCTGTCAACAGTTCTGATAGACTTTAAATGTTTGTAATGACGTCCTCAGTCCCTCAGATTTTTACAGGTGGACATCCCTAAACCCTCAGACTCACTAGGACATCATCTCCAAAGGGAGTGTGGACGCTGGGATCAGCTCAGACTCCAAACAACCTTCACTGAACACAACGGCACATGCTGATCCTCCATTAGGTCACTTTAGATCAAACAGTAAATCAGCAGTGAATATTAACACTCTGATGTTAGGTTTACCATGATATTCCAAAACACAACTGTTTAAATCTGCACATAATCAATATTCTGTTAAACTGAGATGCTAATTTTTCCTTTTCGTAACAAATTATTCATTGTTAATTTCTACCAACTATTTACATTACTACATGATGAACATTATCCTTAAAGCTTCTTGGACGTTCAATACAAATTTCAACTCAACCCAGTGCAAAATAAGCAACTGCTGAAGTTTAGAAAACACGTGAAAACGATTTCTGTGTGATTTGTGACAAAATCTAAACCAGAACATCATAAAGGAGGTGATTTTGGGTTTGTGCCACTGGATCACAAACTTAACCCTGTTAACTGTTGTAAACTGGGCAGCCATGAGGCTTAAAACCAGTCAGATCAGAGGCTCGGCAGGTAGAACAGGCCCTCAGAGCAGAAGCAGCTGTAGCTACTGGTCTGTTTGGGATGCAGACTGAACAGCGGCCTCATTATGGCACAGCTGGAGCTGACACGGCGGATGCCAGCCACTGAACCGCATTCTAACAGGAAACAGAAGAAACACCTTTACCCACACGGCATGATAAGATAAGATAAGATAAGATAAGATAAGCTTTATTGATTCCCTAAGGGGGAAATGCAAATGTACAGCAGCACAAAACAATATGTATCAAATACAATAGAAAAAAGATTTTAAAAATATAATTTATCAGAATTAAAGGTATTATACCGTCCATGTTACCTGCAGGTGCATATTTAGACATGCACACCATCCCAGTCTGGATATGGAATGGTCTAAAGCAGGGCTGTCAAACTCATGTTAGTTCAGGTTCCACATTCAGTCCAATATGATCTCAAACAGGCCAGACCAGAAAAATAATAACAGTGAAAAAAAGTCAAATTACATTATGAAAGTGTTTACATCTACAAAGTTTCATGAACCTGAAATGTCTTACGAAAAATAGGTGCAATTTTAACAATATTCTGCCTCAGTTTATCATTAACACATGTACGTTATAACTTACAAATCACAGTGGATCTACAAATACACAAAACATTTAGTAAAACACATAATACTGTTAAAAGTTGCACTTATTTTTCTGAAGACATTTTGGGTTGTTCATATTTATTAAGGTTCTTCGCTTTTTTTGTGAAAGGACTGTCTGTAAATGCAAATATCTTCATGTAATTTTACTTATTTACACTAAAACAAAGAGTAAAAGGTGGAGTTGTCATTATTTATAGGCTACTGGGATAGTATTTTACTGGTCTGACCCCGTTTAGATCATATTGGTCTGAATGTGGAACCTGAACTAACATGATTGTTAATAAATTCAGTGTAATTTTTGCTTTTCACAAATTCATGCCACGGTCTGGATTGGAGCCTTTGGTGGGCCAGTTTTGGCCCACATGCCGTATGTTTGACACCTGTGCTCTAAAGAGAATTCATGAATGTGTGTACCATTTGTGGTGTTTGTGTCAGACTTCCTGCAGTTTCATAGTGTCAGAATAACAGCACCCCCCCCAGTTTATCTGGACTGTTTTTATGATGGGTTTCCACTTTGTTGCTGTGCAGTTGTGTGTTTGACAACCAGGCTGTGGGACTGACCTGCTATGGGGTCCATGGCCTCTCTGCTGTAGCTGGAGCTCTGTGAGGAGCTCTGGCTGGTGGAGAGTCCCCCTGTGGTGCTGCTGGTGAAGTGCATGTTAGACCTGCGAGCTCGCGGTCCGCCTAACCCACGCCCGGGGTGAAACATCCTCCTCACATGCCGCACCCCACTGGACTCATCGTGGAGCTGTCCGTTAAGGAAAACACTAGACACTGCAACTTCACTCATCAATACATATGTGGTATTTAGATTCTCATCCATGAGCCTGTTAAAGTGAACATAAAAATCTGATAATTAGGAGTAATCAGGTAATTGTAATGAGACTTATGCTGTCAGGGGCCGACAGTAAGGGTGTATCCCCATAACCCCCCCAAATTCTCTGCAATATAATAAAGCAAATAAATGACACACTGTACAAAAGATACCAACTTAACTTTGGATGGTTGATATGAACCAAATTTGAGCTTGATTAGCCTACTGTATCTATTAATAATGTCCAAAAAAATGGATTTTTCAACAGAAGCCCCCATTTGAATAAGTGATAATATTCATGGAACACCCATAATCAATAGGATTCTTCCCCTAGGGGTCACCTATGTTGGTATTAAAGGGGGATCATTATCACATTCACACAAAGGATATCTGCCCTAAAAAATGTCAGAAAAGATATTAGATATTTGTTGGAAGATCAATATGAGCTTGATTGGCCAACTATTTCCTTAATAATGCCCTAAAAAACAGATTTTTCAACAGATGCTCCCCCAAGCATTTGGAAAAAACCCACCACCTGGTGTCAAAATCATGTAAACTCATGGTTGTGGCATGAAGAAACAGAACTGTTAGACAACCTATATGAACTCAATTTGAGCTACATCGACCTGATAGTGGCAGAATAATGGTCAGAGAACCCATTTTTCCCCACAAAACTCCACCTAGTGAATGAAAATGACTCCATATGAACTCTGGATCATAGCAAGAACATGGACATTTGTAAGACAATCAATATAAACCAAATTTGATCTCAATCAGCCTATTATTGCTTGATTTATGTCCAAAAACTGATTTTCAACTAAAGCGCCCCCATCTGGACGACTTGCAATACTCATAGAGAAGCTGAAATCAATAGGGTTCTTCCACTAGGGATCCACTATGTTGGTTATCAAGGGAGAAGAAATCCAACCAAATCTGTCCTAGTTATTGCCATATCACCAAGGAGATCCACCGGCAGATCCGGCAGCGTTTGGGGTAAAACCATTATATCCCCGAAATGGAGTTTCGGGCGTTTACATGCACTTCAGAAATGTGATAATTGAAAAACCCTGGTTTAGATGTTTCACTTCACTACTGGAACTCCTGTATGTAGGTACGTGGTGATGATAGACTCCAACTCCCTTTTTATGATTTGTTTTTGCACATGTTAGACGTAAAAGAACAAAATAAATCAGATTAACAGGTGCACACAGACATCAGAGCACACTGCTGACACACTGAGCCCATTTCCATGAACACAAACTCTGATCATTGTATGATTTCTGACATTTTCAGAATATTCAAATGATCATATAAACAACATATTCATCTGATGTTTCATCAGACAACAGCAGTAATCTGATTATGAGGAATCAGATTAACACACTTAGATTTCTCCCCAGTACTTCACTGTCTACATGCATGTGAACAGGTTAATCTGTTATATTTTGTTCTTTTACATATAGACATGTGTTTAAAAAAATAATAGAAAACAGAAGTGGTGTCGTCAAACACTAGCAGAATACAAAACAGGAAGTTTAAATCTACTGTTACTAAGAAATCTGATAGTGGACTGAAACATCTAAACCAGGGTTTTTCAATTATCACATTTCTGAAGTATATGTAAACGCATCAGATCTGATTACTACAGTAATCTGATTACTCCCAGTTGTCAGATGTTCATGGTCATGTAAACAGGCTCAGTGTAAAGGCCACTCATCTGCCTGGTACCCAGACTATATCTGGTACAAACTGTATTGGAGCCACAATCAAACATAGTCGTCCAACTGAAGAAAATGGAAACAGCCACAATGCCTGCTGGGAAATATGCCACATAAATTAACACATTCTTTCATTGTATATTAACAGCCTAATGTTGTTTGCTCTAAAATTTGTTGCCAAGACAACATCAAGGTTCAATGTGAGTCTGGAGTCTGTGTTTGACTGGGAGCTCCATTGCTAAGCTACGCTAAGCTAACCGTAGCCACTGTTGCCCTTGTCGCGGATGTAGGAAAGGACACAATTGCTTCACACACGCATTCATACACCAGTGTGAGTGACACTGGAGGTGGGTGAAGTGTCTTGTCCCAGGACACAATGGCACATGACTAGGACAGAGTGGGATTCGAACTGCCAACCCTTTGGTTATTGGACGACCCGACTCCTGAGCCATGGCCGCCCCACAAGAAAACCTACTACTATTTTTCTATGACTAGTTATTTGGCCCCAGGGCCCATGTAGGACCAGGGTTCAGTCTCCATCCGTAGTAACAGTAAAACCACTTCTTGTAAAAAGTTGAGCCAGATGAAGGCCTGGTACACATGTTTAGAACAGAGCCATGGGCCACAACTGTAGAGCATTAACACAGTGACAATTAAGAAAAACGTCTGGCCTAAACATTACGTCATGCACATATAAGGTCAACACATTACAGTTAGAACTACTCAAAACAGCTCTGGGCTCATTTTGCAGCTTAAGACACACTTGTTCTCCCAGTGTTTGTTTGAACTACCTTTTACATCTTTTGTTTTCTCCACGGCGCTCTATTCAAAGTGCTCCATAAATAGAGCGGCAGACTGCTGTCATCTGGCCCCTCAGTCAATCCCACAATGAGACTCACAGCAGTTCATCTGGGTGCTGTCTGGCAAAAGCAGATGCTGCCATCACTTCACACTTTGATGAGTAACAGAAAATCTAACGGGAATGTTCGCTCCAACACAAACACAGCTATTTATTCTAGTGGTAAACCAATATATTGATTTTTTCCAGTATTGGCCTTAATTTTTTTTAAAGCCAGTATTTGATCAGTAGTAAAAATGTTAAAAGATATTTGATCAGGCACTTATGTGGGCAGCACCTGAAGTTCAATAAATGTTAAGAGTACTATGTGTATGTGTATTAATAATTTCATTTATACTGCTGCATAAAAATCATAATTATCTGAGTGTTTCAATTGTATTTTATGGATGATGTGCTTCCAAAAAAAATGGCCTTAAATATCAGCTGTACACATCAGCCGTCGGCATCAGCCTTAGAAAAACCCATATTGGTCGACCTCTAATTTATTCCTCCTCTGTCTACATAGGTTTTTAGTCTTTAAATTCTTAAATAAGTGTTTATGGCTCCAACTCCTACCACTTGCATCAGGGTGCAAAAATGTTTTCTTCACCTCCCTCTGGCTCGTAGCAAGTGAACACAACACGTGATGTGATCAATGCAAACTATCACAACTACAGATGATGAATGTTTAGCCTCCACTGTGCCTCCCTCCTACAAACCCTGTGATGAACAGCATACAACCCACCATCAACTTCAAACTAGTTCCTTCACTTAAGACAATCACAAATGGGTTTAAGACTGTGCAGATCTTAGGTTCTCGAAACATGATGATATAAATCAGTGGTTCTCCACTGGTGTGGTTCAGGATCCACTATCACCCCTAAATGAGGAGCCTCGACTCAAAGTAATAAAAGTTAAACTACTCACATTTATTTAATATAAAGATGTTGTGTTTTGAATCTGAGATAATACAGAATATCACAGTATGAAAACACAGAAGACAAGTTTAATGATAAACCAAACTGACCAGCAGGTGGCGATGATAAACAGGGAAATATTCCCTTTATCACTAAACTTGGTACATTTGAATCAAAACTAAAATGTGCACTCAGCTAAAAATTAAAAGTTCACTCAGTCACTTAAACAGAATTAAACACACTGAGGTTTTTGTCCAGTGTAGGTAAAACTGTATCTGATGTAGTCGTCGTCATACCTGAGTTTCTCCATATGAATACAAACTTTTGGGTCTTTTATACTGTGAAATGTCTGGTGTTAATTAGCATTACAGCGAATTACTGCCCACTACTGTTGGGGAGTGTGAATGGACAGGGATCGCCTCCATAAAAAATAAAGCACAGGACTGGTTTATTACCCTAGCCCCCGAAGGGGAGGCAAGGGGTTTTGTTTTTGCTTCAGTTTGTTTGTTTACACTTTGGCAGCAAAACTATTGGTTCAATTCATATCAAATTGGGTTTATAGATTGCCAGTGACCCAGAAAAGATGTGACTATATTTTGGGAAAAGCACTTCAAAATTAAGTTTTTTACAATTTAACCCCCCCCCCCCACACACACACACACACATTTACTTATAATGACTGAAATTTGTCTATACTGTCTATGTTTATGGTGACATCAGCACATGCATAGACATGATGACATCAGCTGGATCGATGCCAAAACAAGCTACAATACATGCGAAGGGTGGGGTTTGTTGTGCCTTGCACCACTTATTAGCATTATTATTTCTCACTGAAAACAGGGTTATGACCCACTTTTGGGTTACGAACCACCAGTTGAGAATCACTGATGTAGAGAACTGTACTACAACAGACGGCTCAACCATTACTATTCCAGTGTCACAAGTAGCACACACATAAATATGTAAACCCTCTCTACACAGACAGACATCTGCTTTAAAAGTATGGATGTGTTAATAACTGTATTGCAGTCCCGTTGTTGTAGCAGGACTTGAAGAAAAGCGACACTACTTGAAAAGGATATCAGGTCTCTGGGTGCTCTGTGTTCAAGTGTGAGATGAGCAGCGAAGTCATCTGTCACATGATTTGGGTCGCCACCTGGCAGCGCTGCACATATGGGGCAGATCTAAAGGAGAGGAAGAAAAAAAAAACAGCCAGTGTCAATATCAGCATGCTTCAGCGTGATATTCAGATTACACCAGTTGGTGCTGGATCCTGTCAACAAATAGCATCTACAGTGACAGATGCTTTAGTCAAACATGAAGAGATTAGAATTAGTGGTTTGTGGTTGTTTGGCTCCAAAAAACTCAGACTACAGAGAAAAGTGGCAAGTTAGAGGTCTCTAGAGATGACAGAAACCATTCATTTAAACAAATTATGAATATCTTCTCCTATTATTGAACATTTCTTTATTGGATGTATTTTTGCTTGAGAGGAAACAGGCCGTCTCTTATTGACATTACGCAGCAACTGAGTGTGTTACAATAAGACTTTCACAAAGTTAGATTTTTGGATAATAAAGAAACTGAGCATTTTTCTCTGCAGTAGTGGAAGTGTACCAAACTGTGACTAAAACCAAACTGAAACAGGGCTTTTCTGTACCAATGAACCCCTGGTTGGAAGGGTATCTTTGTGGAATGGAAGTCCTCACTATGTTGGCATAAACCAGTCCAGTGAATGATTTCCAGTCAGACCCACTAACAGACAGCTTCACCTCAAGCCAAATATCAGCCAAACCAGTGAGGTGGTGGTGGTGGTGGACTAGTCCTGTTCCTGTGGTGAGGAGGGGGCTCTGTCCTGGCGAGTGCCTCCAGTTATTATCACCATTTCAGTATGGTCACAATGTACCCTTTTGTTCCTGTGTTATGATATTGAATACCAGCCAAAAAAGTGTTATTATTCCACATGATGATACCATATTTACCCTATTAGTGTGAAATGTTGCAGTAACTAGTGTATGAATTCTTGAGTTCTGGCCAAAAATGTGTTCTGTGAGGGTTCAATGAAATGAGTGGGAATCTGCTTTTCAAAGGAACCACACAATAAATGACAGCACTGTACAAATACACCACTACTAGTATATGACCCGTAGATGTGGTAGTTTTTATGCTGGGGAGAACAGACTTTTGGGAAAAGATGTGTCTATATTTCATAAGTAGAGACATAAAAATTCTTTGGTAAATCTTTCTTTAAAATGTAAGCGACAATTAATATTCAGTATTAATACCCAGGCGCGCCTGCAGAGTGAAATTGTGAGGTACACAGGAAGCGCCCAGGCTGCAGGTGCCAATGTTAATACCAATATGTCAGGACCCCATGCGCAAATGAGGTGTTCATGTTTTAACTTCATTTCCCGCCATGCAGTGAGGTACTGGTCCTCCGGTCAACTGAGCCACATGACTGAAAGGCTATTGTATTCCAAAATTAGTAATATCTGCCGAAATATTGGTCCTATCAAGTTGCCAAGATGTTTAATGTGGAGATGAATATATTGAGTATTCCTCAACTGTAGGTACCAAATTGGCCAGTTAAAAATGTCAAAAAAAAAAAAAAAATTCTATCTATCTATCTATCTCTCTCTCTCTCTCTCTCATATATATATATATATATATTAGGTCTGTAACGGTACACAAAATTTTCGGTTCGGTACGTTTTCGGTTTTCAAAGCCACGGTTCGGTTTTTTTCGGTTCGGTACGGGAAGAAAGAAAACCCCTCAAAATATCTTTAATACGTTTGAATTTTTGAACATTTTTCCCCCAATTTTTGGACACAATAGAATATAGAAAAATAGGAATAATATAATTCTGCTACTATAAATCAAATAGAAAATAAAATAAATTATTAATATTACTAAATGTATTTTAAACATTAGTATTACACTTTTCCCTGACAGGTAGTTTTGAACAAACAAAAATCTAATCACAGTTCTGTCAGTTCACATTCTGCATAAAAATATCAACAAAAAAATTCTGCATGTAGTGCAACATTAACAGGAGGGTAAACTGGTATTCTGTTTTAACAAACTGAAGAGCAACACTGACAACAAACTGAACCAAATTATTTATTTTAGGACAGCTAACAAACTGTTTAGAACACTTTGTGTACTCGTGTGTGTGCGCGTGTGTGTGCGCGTGTGCGCACACGCAAGGTGCGATTTGTCTGGGGGATGGTTTGTTTGTTTGGTTGTTTTTTTGTTTTTTTTTTGGTCGGAGCCGGGGGCGCGTGTGGGGGAGGGGGGGGCGGTCCGGTCCATAACCAGCGTAACTAACGCTGGCGTGAAACGCAAGTGAAACTTTATTTTTATATACTTTCAACGTCCAACTCCGAGTTCTATTCCTCTGGTATACAGCGTGCGTGAGAGAGAGACAGACAGTTAGTGTGTTTTAGAACTACCGTAGCTCCCAGGGGCCACACAGCGTTCGTCTTATCTCCGTCTCTTTCCTCGTTGTTGTCTTTCACCGGGACCTGAAGTGATCCCAAACTGGACTGTACTGATGGTGGAGGGTCTCCAATCTCTTCCTTCCAGGTTCTCATCATATTTTTTTTTATTTATTTTTTTTTTTTTTTACCTTATATCAGCTGCTATTTCATATTTAGGGTCAATGTATGCGTCCTTAAATATGTCCGTGTGAAACTTGCGTGTATTTAACGTTCCGCATCAAACAATGTCTTTTGTTCCTTTTTCTTTTTCTCAACAGACTGTGCAGTTTCGGTACAGCTGTGTACCGAACCGAACAGGTGTGTACCGAAACGGTTCGGTTCGGTACGTGTACCGTTACAGGCCTAATATATATATATATATATATATATATATATATATATATATATATATATATATATATATATATATATATATATATATATATATATAGTGCCAATACACACATGCTCTGACCCCTTCCAGTATTATGATATAGAGTCTCAAGTCTCCCTGCTGCTTAATGAAGTTTTATTTTCTTACTCAGCATGTTTTTGTGTTACCCAACGTGATGACAGACAGATATCAGACACACACATACATAAATAAGTAAATATATACAGGGTGTCCCATAAGTCTCCATACATAGAAGACATAATACATTCCATACATATATGGTTCTAACATGTATTTCTTTATATTTCTTCTTTATAGTTCTTCAGCAGTGGAGGACACGCATTGAAATGTGTTCCTGACAAAATGGCAGTCATATAGAGCATATTATATAAATAAAAATGGTTTATGTCAAGAAACGTTTATTTTTCCTATGTATGGAGACTTATGGGACACCCTATATATATATATATATATATATATATATATATATATATATATATATATATATATATATATATATATATATATATATACACACAGGGTGGGGAAGCAAAATTTACAATGAACATTTAGTTGTTTTTTCTCAGCAGGCACTACGTCAATTGTTTTGAAACTAAACATATACTGATGTCATAATCATACCTAACACTATTATCCATACCTTTTCACAAACTTTTGCCCATATGAGTAATCAGGAAGGCAAACATCAAAGAGTGTGTGATTTGCTGAATGCACTCGTCACACCAAAGGAGATTTCAAAAATAGTTGGAGTGTCCATAAAGACTGTTTATAATGGAAAGAAGAGAATGACTATGAGCAAAACTATTACGAGAAAGTCTGGAAGATACTATTAAAGAAGAATGGGAGAAGTTGTCACCCGAATATTTGAGGAACACTTGCGCAAGTTTCAGGAAGCGTGTGAAGGCAGTTATTGAGAAGAAGGAGGACACAGAATAAAAACATTTTCTATTATGTAAATTTTCTTGTGGCAAATAAATTCTCATGACTTTCAATAAACTAATTGGTCATACACTGTCTTTCAATCCCTGCCTCAAAATATTGTAAATTTTGCTTCCCCACCCTGTGTGTGTGTGTGTGTGTGTGTGTGTATACATATATATATTTATTTATTTTTTTGCACGTTAGGATTCTACCAGCACAGACTAACAATTAACCATGTTTTACAATTCGAAGACATCATGGGCTCATTTTGGGCTGCGTGTCTCGTGTTACACAAATACTGTACATGGGACGTTCAGGTTTATGTTCACTGTTTATGATGGAGATGGATGGAAAGACGGAAACAGAAACCACTCAAATAAAAGGCCCTTTAAAGTCTCTCTCAAATCCAGCAGTTCAGATCAATGTTTTCTTACGTGATGTCAGAGGGAAAACAGTAAGACTCTATAAATAGAGCTGAGGTCTACAGCCTAAACATCACAGTTCAGTTTTACTGCAGTCAGAAGGTGACATCAGAGACAACGGCTGTGACATCGTGAAGCAAAAAGATAAACAAAGTTGGAAATAAAACATCTAAGCAAACGTTGTCAGGCGTTAATCTGTGTATATCTGCAAACACTGTCATGTAACAGTTTTGAATATAGTGTTGTCTTAAATGTCAGTATACTCACCACTTCTGTGGAGGTCTCTGTGTGTTCTGCAGCCACATGCTCCTGCAGGGAGATCTCTGTGTAGCCCATCCTGCCACAGTAGGGACATGTGAAGGCCTGGGGCTGCTCCACTGAAAAGGCTTCTCCACCGTAGTACAGGTCTGCAAGGCAACCATCACCACAAGGCATTCACCATCACAGTGGGTTCACAGACTTTCACTGGGTCGTATTAAGTACTGCCTGTGCTTAAAGCAGCGTATGACGTTGATTTTTGTTCAAATTTGTAAAACCCCAGGGATAGCCTTATAATCACTAATCCATTAGTCTGTGCTTTTGCACTGGAATCCTTTCCCTCACGGTGAACAACTTCGAGGATAAGTCCATCATAAACACAGTCCACTTGTTTAGATAAACTGAAACGTCACTCGGGCCTTTTCAGAAAATTTGTCACAAAGTGCATTGTGGGAATGGGAATTTCATGCAGCAGCAATTTTGCCATCTTTTTGTGAGTGCTGAACCCAAATGTGGCCTTTACCTCCATCCACTGACTACACTCATTCTTTAAAACAACACTGGTGAACTGGAGAATTTCATGTTGTAGCGATCTGGCTCATTTTCTTCCTGAATCTGTGAGAAACCGCTTCTTTTGGTCACCATTCCCACAATGCACTTCGAGACAAAATTTCTGAAAAGGCCCGAGTGATGTTTCTGTTTGTTATGTAAACAAGCGGACTGTGTTTATGATGGCATCATCTTCGAAGTTGTTCACCGTGAGGAAAGTGATTCAGGTGCATAAGCACGGAAAGACTTATGGATCAGTGATAATTAGGATATCACTATATTTGTGATGAAAGTCATACGCTGCTTTAAGTACTGCCCCACAATCACACATCACAATAAAAAAATGAAATAAAAAAAAATAACATCAATGACAGCATGAGGCTTCTTCCACTGAATTAACTCTAGCTCTTTAACAGGAACTTTGGTTCTATCCAGCAAATAAACCCACAATTCCACTAGTTTTAAGATGAACCACAGTAATCAAGGCCACGTCATCTAGGGAGGGGATTACACTGCACACAATAGATGAAAATGGAACAACATATCACTCTATCCAGCTTCACTTTCTGAGTCTTGGTAAAGCCTAGTTTTTTCCATTCTACTGTTCAGCATACAACTTACTCTGTACAGGACTATATTGTATCCTTTTTAGAGAGATTAATCGATTCAAACAGATTTAAAAAAAAAAAAAAAAAAAAAAAAAAAAAAGGTCAATTAAAGTTTTCCTGAATCAAAGCTTTGTTTCCTTAATTTTGTTGCTGTTAAACATTGGTTCCACTGTTGTGTTTCATACGGGCACTTATTGTGACGCACATGACGTCAGGATCAACACAAAGAACAAAAAGACAAAAAATGTCTATGTTGACTTTTCTCCATTGGAACCATTATTTACTCCTTTAAACTTTGAAGTTTTAACACAAACATTATAAATATGAGTCTGTATTTGTTTCAGTTGTGTGTTAGTTCCATGTTCAGTTGGTAGAAGTTAGTCAGTTGAATGTGTTGAAGACTGACCTGATAGATTGTTTATAGATGTCATTGGACTGATTTGATGTTGTTCATATCTATAGATATTTTTATTTACAGTTTTATACTGTTGTTGTTATTTCTATATAGATATTTTTTAGATATACTTTTACCACTTTTTGTATTTGTGTTTTCTGCTGGTTCTGGACAAGTTGTCATTTTCACACATGTCTGTTTCACTTGTTTTTTTTTTTCGGCCTATTTAAATATTTTTTTAATGGAACTGAAGAAAATAATCAATAGATTAATCGATTACAAAAATAGTAAGTGATGCCAGGCACAACAAACCTCGCCCCTCGCATGTATTGTAGGTTATTTTGGCATCAATCCAGCTGATGTCATCATGTCTATATGTGTGCTGATTAGGGCTGCACGATTTTGGCAAAAAAAAAAAAAAAATCCAGATTTTTTCCTCTAAAAACTCGATTTTGATTTTTGGGTAAAACTACAGAAGACAACAGAAGTCAGCATGTCGTTTTCGTGAGCAGCCCACAATGCAAGGCACTGCTCTGACCTCAAATCTGTGATGGTATCATGTGGTGAAACCACAGAAGTTTATTTTTTCTTAATTAAATCTTTATTGAATGAAGTAGAGTATACAAACAATGTATACAACAAGAAAGTAACATAAGTTTGCCAGTGGGAATACACTATAATACAATGTTCAAATCAGAGCAAATACTTATGTTTTTTATGGCCTTTTTGTTTCCAGATTTATTGAACAGCTTTAACACTTTCAGTGCCATGGGCCGATTAAATCGGCTTTACGAAAACAACCTGTAAAGTGCCACGGGCTGATCAGATCGGCTTTGGAGAACACGCCACATTTGTGTACAAACAAACCATCCACCCCCATTTCTTTCTCACATTTCGATGACGTTCTTTCTGTGTCCCCCTTTTGAGACCAATCAGACGGGAATTTGAGGTCACGCGACCGAATAATATTTTTATATCTTTTTAATGTTTCTTATTCTCCGGTGTTTCATCAGAGGGAGCCCTCCATGCCGGGGGGCGGCTGTGGACTCCGGGGGCTGTGGCGCCTTCTCTCACTGGGGTCCGCTCCTTTCTGGTGGGTGGGGGTCCCAGTTGGCCCTCTCCCACTAGTTGGGATGCGGGGCTGTGTTGCTGGTGCCTGGTCGCCGGCTGCATCCTGGTGCGGATGGCTCCCTGAGACAGCGCCTCCTAAACTGATGTTTTACTTTTACTTGTACATTTTTGTTCTGGTCTACCCGTGCTCAGTCAGTCTTCTTAAGTATGTGTGAGCTTGTGGGTTTGCATGTATATGTGTGTGTGTGTGTGCGGGTGAGTGGGTGGGTGTGGGTGGGGGGCGGTACTGATTTTTAAACTGATATGTAAAGCACTTTGTGCTACAGTTTTTAATGTATGAAAAGTGCTATATAAATAAAGATTATTATTATTATTATTATTATTATTATAAATTATGCAAATTATGATCAATAATGAATCGGCTGCGTCCGGTGCGTTTTGGATCTAATCAGCAATCGGTCGGATGTTACCGAGCGGTTTCCTGCAGGATTCTTCAAATATTATAAAAACAACGCGAAATACTGAAAAACAGCCAAATTCTGTGGCACTTTTAAGGCTTATTAGCCCCTTAACTGTCTGGCACTTAAAGAGTTAAATAAAGTTGAACATCTTTCAAAAAATAAATAATATTTGGTTTTGTCTTACAGAACTTACATTTATGAATGAAAAATTTAGCAAGTAAGAGGACTAAATTATTAAAAAAAAATTTTTTCTTTTTTCTTTTTGGGGTATCTGGGCCCACAGAAGTGATACCAGTGTAAGTCAGTGACAGGCATCAGTCGTGGGTGTGTGGACCACGTAATATGAGTGATCCACATGCGGTTCTATTTAAACTGGGGGATCCGTGCGTGGAACAGACTGACCCAGGACACACTGGAAGGATTCTATACCTGGAGCTGGTGCATGTGTGTGGGCACAGGGCTGTCTGGGCTCCTCTGCTGAGGCTGATGACCCCAAGACCTGGACCCGGGTCAGAAGAAGACAGTACAGTACGGATCCGGGACAACGAAAGATGAATGATCCGCAGTTATAGCTAAGTTGCGGGATCCGTGCGTGAAGCCACGGTTTACATTGCTATAAGTACTGCGGGCTCATGAACACATTTAAAGTCCGGTCATTACACGGACTTCTGTGACAGACCGCTGTCACTGATAGGAGGAGAAGTCTACGGGAGCCTGCAAGTGCGTGGCCCGGAGGCACGAGAGAGATGAAATCGATTTTACGATTTCCCTTTTTTAAAAATCGTCCTAATTAAAAAATCCGATTTCGATTTAAAATCGATTAATCGTGCAGCCCTAGTGCTGATGTAAGCCTATCAATTCCCTCGATATATGTGCTAAGTCTGAAGTAAATCCAAACTAAATTGATGTTTTTATAGACATGTGAAATGTCACCCATTATAAGTAAATGGGAGAAAAAAAGATTTTAAAAATTCATAAAGAATTCAAACTTTGACCTACTTTTCACAAAACGTAATGACAACTATTCTGGGTCATTGGCAAATTATAAACTTAAATTGGTATGAATTCAACCAAAAGTTTTGCTGCTACAGGCATTTGAAATTTCTCTCATTATAACTAAATGGTGAAAAAAAAGATTTCAAAAATTCATAAAACATTTGAACTTTGACCTGCTGTTCACAAAAGGTAATCAGATCTATTCTGGGTCACCAGCAATCTATAAACCCAATTTGGTATGAATTCAACAATAGTTTTGTTGCTTGAGTATTAACAAACAAACAAACTGAACCAAAAACAATACCCCTTGTCTCCCCTTTGGGGGGTCGGAGTAATAACTGATAGTTCCAGCTCTACTAGGGATGCAACGGTACTCGGGAAAACCGTGTACCGTTCAGTCCGCCCTGAACGGGATAATCCACCCTTATGGACCACCGGATTTTGGTTTTGCAATTGATTTCTCTCTCTCACTTGCTCGCTCAACATGCATGTAAGCATGCAGCGCAGGGAAACCCCACCCCTCTGTGAGAGACAGCGGCCCGAGAAGCTTTAGACTCAACACACATCAGAGTCCTGCACGGGTCCACCACTTTTCCAAAACCGGCACCCGCTCATACCCGTGTACATTACATCCATGACCTGACCAATGATTACACACATTGTCTACACAGTAACTCACTCTTAAGTTCCCCTGGGTACTTGACCCGGTGCAGGACTCTGACACACATACAATACCATGACACGCTATTAAAAGGAAAGGCATATGGTAGATAACCGTTGCCTTTTTATCCTGATATTTTCTTTTACATCCTTATGCAGAACAGGAATTTATTTATTTAAAAAAGCCCCCTTTGGGCCCTATGTGTGCACATGCCTGTTTGATACAACTGTATACAAGCAGTCAAGGAATAAGAAAGGGTTCTATTGTTCAGGACAGAAAGTGTTATTTTATTCAGTACAGTGACATAAGTTGTTCCTACTGTTAAATTCAGTTTTTGATGACAAGCAAAATAAAAAATATAATTTGGGGAAAAAACTGCTCTCTTTACGCACAAAACACATACTGAAACCAAACCGAAACCATGGCCCAAAAACCAAGGTACGGACTGAACCGAGGGGTACCTGTACTGTTGCACCCCTAAGCTCCACACTAAATCACAACCAAGTCCTCAGTTTTGATGGAACATTTGGAAGCAACAACACACGTCCATGGCATTAAAATGTCTACAACCCCACAGCAATGGAGATTCTAACCAATAAGATCCAAACAGAGGAAAGGAAGGACAATACAGGGGAAAACACCAGTAACAGCCTCATTCAGACACTACTTCAGTCAATCAGACTATGGTAACTTGGCATCCACCATCAACATGAGGCGTTACTTAACCTAACCTGGACCACAGTGGATTGGACAGAAATGGAGGAACAGGGTGTGTTGTGTTTGGCTCCACCATGTCCTAAAGCAATTCTAACTCATCGACGCCATGATCCGGTTTGATGACCGGATATCCCAGCCGCAGTGTCGCAATGCAGACAAACCAGCAGCCTTCGGACAGGTGGACAAGGGTAATTAACCGACAATTAATAATTTAATCGAGCAAATTCTCATCGACAGTTAATCAATAGTTGATTAATTGTTTACATCCCTAATTCAACTATGTACAAATGTGCAAAAATAGTTCAGAAATAAATAATTAAAATCAGGAAAACAATAAAATAAGTCACTTTACAGTGACAAGAATTACAAATTAAGTTGAAATTGATAAAAGATGGAGATGACTTGGTATAAAAGTTATACTAGTTAGATCAGGGGTCTCAAACTCAGATCCTCGAGGGCCGGTATCCTGCATGTTATAGTTGTTTCCCTCTTCCAGCACACCTGACGGTCGTTATTAGGCTTCTGCAGAGCTTGATGGTAGGCTTATCATTTGAATCAGGTGTGTTGGAAGAGGGATACATCTAAAACATGCAGGATAGTGGCCCTCGAGGACCGGAGTTTGAGACCCCTGTGTTAGATTATGCATGGCGCAATATGGACATCTCTGATTGGTCAATGTGATGCACTTTTCCATCAACAGAAACATGGTGACATGTTTTCTTTCATGCAAGCACTTCCTGCTTGCAAGAATTTTATTTAGAAGCCTGTATTTACCGTGTCTAACTGCACTGAACGCACACCAAATGTAATGACACTATCGCTGGAAAATGATGTTTTTATTGTGTTTCATAACTTTGGTGTTTTCAACATGACTGACTTCACAGTTCAACATCTGCACTTTCCACACAAATGGACTCTATGCACAGCCCCTCTACTTCCTGAACTTCAGGTGGATCCTTTATTTCCTGTCTTTCATTATTGGACACACTGATTAATCCAGGAGTGTCTGCTACTTCTTGTTGTGGCTACATATTAATTAGGCATACCTGGATTAATCAGTGTGTCCAGTAATGAAAGGCAAGAATAAAGGAGCCACCTGAAGTTCAGGAAGTAGTGGGGCTGTGCATAGAATCCATTGAAACGGAGTATCCGCGAGGCTCTGTCTTGCTGCCATGTCATCATAAATCGCGCATGTCATCAAGACGCGCTGACGCGTGCAGGCACCCTCTAGACTCAATTGATGATTCACTTAATTTTTGCAAAAAATAGATAGATTTAGCCAAAATTAGGCCGTGACAAGGTAAGAGAACAATATATTGATAATTAGCACAGCTTTGAGCAAGCCGTGTACCATTTTTTTGGCCGTGCTTTTCAGTTCGCTGCCTAATACACTGCTGGACCAACATTTGTACTGGAATTACATCACCACAGCACTTTGTAAGTTTCCAATATCTCTTGTCTGTCAACATTTCATCTTTGCTGTAACAACAGATTGCAAAATAGCAACTCTAGCATATAAACAGAACACCAACATATTATGAAACACTAAAAGCCAACAGAACTGGACTGTCTATCCTTGATATGTACAGCAATTTTGTGTTTTATACATAGTCAGAATTTAGTCTGATATGTGAGGATTTTTGAGTTACTTAGGGAATCTGACATAGCAATTTAGGGTAGGCAAAGGATGGAGTAAGGGGGCAGGAGATTATGAGTTAAACTTCATTCTGCTCCTTTTCAAATGGTTTACTTTCTTTTTATATAATTATTTTTGTTGTTTGATTTTATTACAATATTTGAGATAATAAATAAATAAATAAATAAACAAACAAACTCAACATACATAAGGTAAACTCCTGACTTTGGTCATATTAACTGGACCACTATTAGTAGTACTTCAAAACCTTCTGAACACTCCTCCTCCTCCTCCTCCTCCTCAATCAATTCACCACTAAACAATTTTGGAGCTGCTTTCCTGTGTGACGACAGCAAAAGATAACAAACACTGCAAGTTTCACTTGTGCAGCCTTATTACAGCCACCAAAGGGAGGTTTCTAAACACGGCCAGTCTTAATGGTTTACCCTCATTATGACATGCCAAGAAATGTTCAAAGCTCAGTCTCAGTCTCACAATCTAGTTCAGCTGTGACCGGGAACTGGGAGATTTTGTCCAAAACACAACTTTAAATCCATCAGTGAAAAATCCTCATTATTTATTTATTCCTTTTTTATAACAGCTGTTATTTTTTTCGAAATCTTCAGGGTTTCTGTAGCATCACCTATCACCACAAACACTTTGACCATGACTGAAGATAAATGTACACGAGAGCGCCGCATTAATACTCGGATTATTCTGTAAAGGTGTGTACCTCAGAACACCACTAGGTTTCAGGTGCTAAACCACTCTGACAATCAGGTTGTAGATATTTGGTCTGGTTTAGAGCTTGAGATGCAGCAGTATTCAGACAGTTTTCACGCCTGACTGTTCTTTCATACATGGGAAAAAAGGGGTTACCAATCCACAAAAAAACAAACAAACCTAAGACTAAAAGCCACTTATTTCTCAAAACCTAAAGCAGATATGACCTCTACTTAAAAAAGAGACAACTATGTCAGTACTTACCAAAGTCCACTCTGGTTAATATACACTGCATTGGATGCTCTGTGGTATGTCTGGTTGTAGTTGCACCGCTTTCGTAACACGACGCACACAGATCGTAATCGTAGCAAATTAAACATTTGTATCGCCGACCTCGGAAGTTGCCTTTTAAACATGCATCACAGCTCACGCCTGCAGGGAAGAAAGAAATGAAGAGGACAGAGGAAAGAACAGAGGTCAGATGTTGAATATTAATGACTTCATTATTTCTGATCAACTTAGAGAAATTGTTCACTGGCAGACCGCAGTTTGTTTTACACTATGATGCTTCACAACTTTATATGTGGAAGGTTCAGTCTTTTTTCCACTTGTGTTTTCATACATAACCCACTTATTAACAGTTCTAATATATATTCATTCATTTTCTGTAGCCACTTAACCCTCATTCACACCTATAGGCAATTTAGAGTGTTCAAATACCCCATGAAGCTGTTTACCACTGTGCCATAGGGTGTCACCTGTGACATTTACCATTGTTTGATTCTTGACCTATTGGAATAACTCATTAGAATAAGATATAAAAATGATAAATCTTACAGGTGCCACCTTCTACAAAGAGAGTACCTTGAATGTTCTTTAAGCAGATGATTTGATTTTGTGTTTATTGCTGATTTTGAGGTGGTAAAACATGCATAAGGGAGCACTGGATGTTTGTTTCCATGACTGATTTGTCATCTGTTATTTAGCTGTATAACAGGAAAATGGAAAAAAAAAACAAAACAAAACAGTAGGCCATCAGCAAAGTCTAATTAACATTAGAAGTGTCCCAAACGTGCTATACTGCTTTCATGGTATATTACATATATGTTACTGTACCCACCTTCTCCCCATGTTCATGACTTGACAAGAAAAATTATAGACTATGTAACTGTTAACATTTTTTAAAAAGTGACACCACCAACAGTTGAATCTTTTGCAAGTCAGCCTCAGGACAAGACACATACTTAAAGGAGTTTAACACATGGTTTGACAGGGTGAAAAGCCTTCCCTCTGTTTTACAAGTGCCACCTTTTCTTGACTGACTCGGACAGTCGTGCAGTGTTGGTGTATTGTATGACACCAGGCTGAACTCCATCATATCTCCACTCAGAGCTGACAAGTTGTTCAAGTCTAGCATCAGCTTGATCCTAATGTACTTCTGCAGTAATGTTAATGAAAACAAAATGATAACCACTCCTTGACACATCCCAGAGCTAAAACTTGATGACAGTGTTGACTGTAAAGTTGACAACAACAGTACAGGCATGGAAAGTAGAGGCCGCTTAGGCCTGACTAACATTCGCTTACCGGCTAACCATATACCATTAAACCTGCAACCACTAGCTAGCTTAGCCAAGAAGCTAATAAAATGTGGGCGAGTTCACTAAAGCCAACTTTTCAGCAGCTGGTGAGTGGGAACAAACACTGGCAATGTTAGCTAGCGTCAACTTGACACCAACAGCAACTTTAAGCCCAACAAGGTTGGTCACAAGGACGAGGGGAATGTAGGTCTGCTCAATGTTAGCTTGCGGAACTCGAATACACTTATAACAACAGGAAGGAGGAGAAAACCAGCGAACATTAACGATATAACGAGCTTCATACCTGCATAGCAACCCGCGATTCGCCGCTCTCCCATGTTTCCTACTCTCGGCACTCCCCCTTCCATCCAGGCTCGTTGTCGTTAACCTACATAACCCATTAGTAGTTAGCATGCAGGCTAGCTCTCATAGTAGCAGCCCTAGCTAACGTTGCCTAGCTCCTTCCGCTTATTTGTCATCGTTGTTTTGATGGACTTAAGAGGCCTGTGGTGGATTCTGAAACACTAAAACGTCATGTGGGGGGACTGCTGGGTTCATGTTACATGCACCTTTTCTTTCCGCCATAATGGGTCCCAAAGAAATTACTCTGCAATCTTGCTGCTAGCACTAGCCGACGTTAGCTAGGATGAGGTGCAAAACAAGAAATTCTTGGCTAGCTCACGTTAGCTAGCGGTGCTCTTCTAACGCTCCCTCTTCCACATCCTGACTCCTTCTCACTGCTGACTCTTAAATGTCATCTCACCTTCATGACGGGACATCCTACGAATACTGACGCAGCCCCCTGCTCGGGCTCCCGGGTTTGCAATACAGAATAATATTAGTGAAGAGAAGAGAAGCCGGGGCTGGCTGGCTGTCCCTGGCCTCTTCCCTCATGAAGGATCCGGTCTGGCACACTGCCCCCCCACTCCCCCTCCGCCTCCTGCTGTGTCACTGTACGCTGCGGTACTCCTCCGTCCACACGGTGGCGCCATGGTCTCATTTTTGGCATCAGGGCTGTTTTATGGTTGGTGTGCTGGTGATACTGAACCCCTACAGAGAGTCTAAAGCCTCCCAGGGGGACCAATAAAGCATGAAAGCTTAATTTAATTAGTATTAATTTGCATAAATAACTGCAGCCACAGTTACCAAAGTGATTCTATCCATCAGAGCAAAACACAAAACTACTATTAGTCCGGCTTACATATGTACTATTATTCACACATGATCAGAAAAGGGAAATAACATTTAAATACAAAACAAATGTTCATTTTCAAGATATGTCTGAAAATGTAAAGCATTTTTTGTTACTGTAGGCCACAGTGAAATTGTAAAGTATTCTGAAAAAGTGGAGTCTGCACGATGAAGCATAGAGTCATTAACCCATAAAAACCCAAACACTGACCTGTGACCCAAACCATCTACTGATGGAGCTGTTTAATACCTGTCGATCCACTGATCCTATCAATACATGTCAATAATTGGTGTAAAATACAGTTTGTCATCTTTTCAGGGTCATCAGATATGACCCATTTGGATGTTCAGAGGTTCTGTAGTTACCGTGGAAACACCGTCCTCTTCTACAGCATTGATTCACCAGTAAAACCCATGGAGTTGGCTCAATGACAGTGAATAGACACACTGGGTTTATGTTCAGTTAATGAGAGATTTGACAGAAAAAAGTCAATTCTACAGTTTTCTGTTCTGATATAATAACCATCAAGGTTAATCTGAGCTTTTATGAACATCTACATGATCAGTAAATTAAATATAAGAAAATACCTGATTTTCACTGAAAAACTGCTTGCAGGTCTATGTGATTGTTTTAGTTTCCCACAATGCTCCATTGTTAGGCTTTGCCTGTAAGACCTTGCAGAGCAGAAACGGACGGGTCAGTCAGCATACTGCAAGAATCACAGCAGCATTAAAGTTGGCCAGCTGGCTGAGGCATGAGGCATGTGGATGGAAACAATAATAAGAACCTTAACATGAAAAGCAACATTAGCTTTAATGTAAATACTGCCTGTGTAATGTCCAACAGGAGAGCGAAACAGTCAGTCTGTCTTATTTAATGCACATTCTGGGAAGAACTCGAAGACCTTTTGTTCACATGTTTTTGGTTTTGTGCCACTCAAATGTAAGAAACAAAGAGGGAACTCAAACTCCATGGAACTCCCCTCTGAAATGAGTTATCTCCATGGTTTGGTTTGGAAAATAAAACATAAGCAGAATCTCGCATTACTGCAGATAAAAGTTCTGTTCTACAGATATCTGACTGGGCCATTAAGAAAAGTGAGAAGGAAAATTTGGATAGTTACATAATATGTAACTGTAATCCTAAGGGTTTGAACATATTATATATTACCCTTATTATGTTCAAACCCTTAGGATATTCACTCCTCTTACTTAACCCTTAAAGACCCACAGCTATTTCTGTCATAACTTCCAAATGATTTTTTTTGTCTTTCCCCAAGTGATTTATTACCATTTTTCAGCAAAATATATCATTAAATGAACATAAAACAAGTGTCTCCATCCACTGTCATTTTTCAGACTACATGGGTTTTATCATTTGTTCAGTATTTTACATTAAATTTGCATTAATGAACATGTATTATAAGTCATGTCTGAAAACATAAAAACATT
Organism: Sphaeramia orbicularis; assembly: GCF_902148855.1. Classification (NCBI taxonomy): domain Eukaryota; kingdom Metazoa; phylum Chordata; class Actinopteri; order Kurtiformes; family Apogonidae; genus Sphaeramia; species Sphaeramia orbicularis. The sequence continues at coordinate 49,357,889 of NC_043965.1, read as the reverse complement.
GACTTAAGTCTGATTTAATCCTTAAAGACAAAGAATATTTTTGTGATGTTTTTCAAATAAATTTTTCTCGACATTTATCACCATTTATTATAACATTATTCTCTACAGTTTACATTTTTTCAGTGTAAATCATGTATTGTCTGATACTTAATGAACTGATCATGCAGATGTTCATAAAAGCTCAGAGGAAATTTGTTTTAACCAGGTTGGTCCCATTGAGACGGAGGATCTGTTTTTCAAGGCAGACCTCGGTAAGACAGCAGCGAAACTCACACACACTCACACACACACACACGCACACACACACACACACACACACACACACACAACAATCAATCAAAACTTTTTTACAGACTAAAAGCCTTGATTTCAACGATTTCACTCTGTCTTTAAAACCGTTGAAATGAATCGGTGTTTGCGGATGGAGCTCAGACTGAAGTTTGTTCCAGGCGTCAGGAGCATAAAACCACAAAGATTTCTTTTCTAATTCAGTCTTTATCTTTGGAACAAACAGTTTCAAAGTGTCTGTTGAGCAGTCATTGTAACTTCCATGATTCCAGGTTAACAGTGAACATAAATAACAAGGAAGTCTCCCCAAAGTGACTTTGCAAATTAAAATATATAATGACTGGTCAAGGTTAAAGATTCTTAGATGAAATCAGAAGAAAATGAGGAAAAATGGACTTTTTCAACAAACTATTAACTGAACATAAACCCAGTGTGTCCATCCACTGTCACTGATCCAACTCCATGGGTTTTACTGGTGAATCAATGTTGTAGAAGATGACGGTGTTTCCATGGTAACGACAAAGCCTCTGAACGTCCAAACGGGTCATATCTGATGACCATGAAATGATGAAAAACTGTATATTACACCAATTATTGATATGTATTGATAGGATTAGTGGATCAACAAGTATTAAACAGTTCCATAGATGGTTTGCATTTGGAGAGTTTAACTGGTAGAGATCAGTTTGAATACTGCCCTTCTATTTCTAAAAAGAACAAGTGACTTCAGTATTGGTAAACCTGCAAAGGAAGTGGCTATGTGTGTCAGTAAATTGTACATTTTTAGTCAGATTACCCTGGCAACCGATGGGATAATTAGAGGAACAGGCAGAAATCATCTGAATCATTTCCTTAGGCCTTTGCATTTTTAATTCATTGCCTCATATCAGATCAGTACTTTGGCTTCGTCTGCAACAGCTGAAGGTAACATGACTGTGGCTAGTAATTAACTAAGAGCAGGTGTGTGTGTGTGTGTGTGTGCGTGTGTGTGTGTGCGTGTGTGTGTGTGTGACGACAGCATAGTGATCAAATCATGATGTTGCTTGGATTTACGTGGTAAATGAGGTGGATGGCCTCCTGCTTGGAGACTGATACAGCTGCATCATCATCATCATCAGCTGAAACAGCGTCATTCACAACTGAGTAAAAACTGCCCAGGTCCTCACAGCCGTCTTCCACTGGTGAACAGGTCCACAGAGCAGGGACGTCTGTGATGGATTCAGCTCTTCATGGACGTCAGTGACAGTTCACCTCATCATGTGAACTCTGGTACCCTCTCAGATACACTTTTACCTTCTGCCAAGTTCACATAAGAATATGATACAGTTAATAGTACACAGACACATGACCCATTAAAGCTAAAAATAGAAGAAGCTATTTTGGATTTCTTATTACACACAGTTTCACACTTTCCCTCATTGGAAAAATCTGAATAATCTCAGCTGAATGCTGTTGGAAAGTGACATTTTTATGTCACTAGTCAGTGTCAAACATGCCCTGACTCATTGAAGGCATTCCTGAGGAACGTGTGACACATTTACACACTCTGAGTCTGCATCCATATGTTTACACATTATAACACATACCACTAGTCTGTAATTTGACACTGATGCTTTGTTTGCCTCATCTTACATTGTTCAGCAGAATCTAGTGACGTTTAATGTTAGAAAAGGAATGTAACTGTATGAAGTAACAGTAAAAAATAATGAAATTGACTCACGCCTTTGTATGGAAATTCAATATAACAGCCTTTCAACACAGTCTTTGGATATTCTCTTCCTCAAATATTTATGATTCTTACATCATCTATACTTTTTCCAACATCACATATATTATTCTTAGGATTCAATCATGGGAAAACGGGCATTTGTCATCATTCATTTAAATGGAGCATGTTTTGCTATGAAATTTATCAAATAAAAATGAGTGTCTTTAGCCAAGTTTTGGCCCCACATTTGGACAGAAGAAAACTATGATGGCTTTACCAGTCCTGTTTATAACAGACCTGCACCTTTCTATTCTTCATCAGTGTCCCAACAACTATTTCCAAAGTTCTTTATTCTTTTCAGCCAAATTGTTTTTTTGGGTTTTTTTTGTTTGTTTGTTTGTTTGTTTGTTTGTTTGTTTTTTTGTTTTTATCATAGAATTGAATGCCACTGCATTTTGTTTTGTTTTGGGGTTTTTTTTCTGATCTATGTAGTTGTGATTCAGTGGTTGTGCTTTAACATTAAAGCATTCAGTCTTAATTCAGTTCTGATGAGGAATTTGTCATCAAAATTTGTCAGTGATCAGCATTACTGCCTGATATAAATGGGTGATATTTGGACTTTTCCGCTTCATTGCTGTTTGCAGCATTGGTTAGAAAAGAAAAAAAATCACATTAACTGAAGTCACTAAAATACTTACATTCATTATTATTTTTTAGTTTAAATTTAGTTATATTTACTTAACATTTTGCAAAAAATAATTTAAGGTTTACTGAGTCTGATGAATCTCTAAAATATAATTCAGTTTCCTTTTTTAAACTTTATTTATTGTTATAATAAATAAACACAACTGAAAATGAACTTTATAGTAGTCAAACATCATGAAACTAGGAGTGCGATGAAAATATTGTTTAAAGACGCACAATTGGATGGAAATTGAAAACGACTGAAATCCATTTCTTCACTTGCATCCGTGTGTGCTTTTGTTGGATTTTTGACTCCATATCTATCACCTCTTTCATGGGGTGCATGTTGCGTGTTTCCACTGCAGTATGAGTCCACTGGAGCTACTGGATGCTCAAACCTGCTGCTGCTTCCCACTTTTCCTGCAGATCTAGGTGTAAAAGAACTCCGATAGCGGCATGGGCAGATACATAATCCCAGTATAATTTGACTTGGGTCTCGTGGATGTGACGGTGTGCTTAAACCCACTGACCCAGTGCACTAGTCACACCAGCGGGGACGCGTTTGGGTGACGGTGCAGGGGTCGTGCTGCTGCTGCTGGTGGGGCTGCAGTTGCAGGTGACATTTCCTGGTCGGGTTAGTTGGCGCTGATTGTATACACACACACACAGTGGTGTTATTGTGGTCGAGATCTTTGCGTGAGTGCGTCCATTCTTCGCCTCATCAATTGAAACCGGTCGGTGCGCTAAACCCACGATCTGGCACAGCGCCAGCCGAGAGGGGAGGGGCTTTCAATGGGGGTAAAGCCTCAACATCCCCTGGTGAATATTCCCATGGACACAGAGAGAGCTTGGGTTTCCCTTTTATTCCAGGGAAGAGTCTTTTAAAGCTTATATCAGACTTTAAGATTTTTTAAAAAGTCAGGATATGGACAGAATATGGTCCGCGCGTCATTCCCACGATGATTTACAGCCAATGGACACTTTATTCCTATTTTTATACATTCTTTGAGTCATTTTAGACAGGGATACGTAAGGTGACCTTCATGCCAACACTCTCAACTCGGCTTTGACTGCCTGCTTCTTGCGTCAGACGTACACGCCCCAAAACAACCAGAAGGCTTGAACGCGCAACGTGAGACGCCTATACTACGACTTCATTCAACATTGCCACGCCTTTCAACGTAAACAAATGGGGGCTTGACCAATAGAAATCACCATAGATCAGCCGATGATCAGATGACTGAAAAGGAGAAACTATTTAAAACTCTAATGAGACACTTGATGCCAGTTTATACATTTCTTTCAACGGCGCTTCCACCAGAGCGCACTGAACGCACCACCGGCGGCTCGTAGCTCTTTGTCACCACTGGATCTAACCACACACAGGCACATCTACCTTCCATACCTATCCACCGGCAGTGTTAAAATACATTTTTAATCTCGGGAGGCTTTTATTTCCCCCGGACGCGTTTGTGGCTGAGAAATGAATCTTAAAGCCATTTCACTGTGGATTTTTCTACAGTGTGCTTTTGCGCTCTTCTCGTCTGGTCTTGGGGAAAACGCTATTCTTAAAGGTAAGAAACGGCTTTGTGTCTATTATTCATTCATTACTTTCATTAATTCTCTCTCAAATATCAAAACGTACCATTACGCGTCTGGAGCGGGCCAAAACGCGCGTCACAAAAGCTTCTAACTAATAAATATTAGTTGATTAAATACTTAATTCCCACATCTCTGCTGCTGCTTGCTTCATTTGCATTTTAGTCTATAGTCTATTAAATGAATTATTATGCGGACAAGTGTGGCGGGCAGAGAGTGAACCAGAAAAACAGGGATGGATTCTGGGAGACTGAGTGCGACGTGTCCTTTTTGGGAGAGCCGCTGGGCAGTTGAACCGGAGCTGCGGACGCACAGCGCCACGTCTGTGTGTGGACTATTTGGAAGGAGGTTCTGCTGAGTCCGCGTTTTACCACGGACCGGGGTTTTTTCGGCTGCTACCCAGCTGAACTCACTTTGGGTTGTGTGGCTGTGGCTCTCTCTCAAAGGGTACTCGCGTTCATCACCTCACATCTGACGTCTCAGCTTTGCGCGCCGGGGATTACTGATCCAGTCACCACGGGATGAAAACATGACTGGATCAGAACACACTAAGCACACAATATAACTGCTGTTTTAGTCTAATTATTTCCCAGTTTTGAAAACAATTCTTCCAGTGAAGCCTCTTCTGCACCGGCTTGTTGGATGGCAGATGCTTGTAAATGTTCCTCTTTGGCCCCGAGGCTGAAGCGGCGCGTAAAAGTCAGATATAATTATGTGAACTCTGGCTCCAGCTGTGTGAGAGAATGAAATAAAAGAGGGTTTGCGGTGACTCCTTGGCTCCGCGCCTGCATCTTGCACCCAAATCGTATTATTGTAGCAGATGTTGAGCGGATGCCTGAGCTCCGCCCTGCGCCACATGGATTCTCTTCTCTGATATTTGGTTCTTTAATGTTTTTTTTTTTTTGCATCAGAGAATATTGAAGAGGAAAGGATTTTATATGAATTTAGCCTCACAATCTGCACTTTTCCCCTCAGATGACAACAGTGCAGTGGACGAGTTCTCAACAAACACCAAGTCTTTTGAAGGTTCTGTCAAATACAACCTGAGAAAGAGCTTAGACCTGGACCAGGAGGGCTGCTACCTGCAAACTGGAAACAAAGAGTGTCTAGAGGAGTGTGGCTTTAATGCTACAGCCAAGACAATCTTCATCATCCATGGCTGGACGGTACGGGCTTTGTTTCATTATTCTGGGTCACTTTTGATGAGGTGTAATCTGAATTCTCACAGAGGAGATGGAAGTGTCTGTGCACCAAAGGCTTTGACTGCAGGAATGTGTGGCCTGGATGTGAGATGGCAGTGTTGGTGTCAGAAGGTCACCAGGTTAAAGCAGTTGAATGAATGAATGAATGAATGAATAACTGACGTTTTTCTCTTTCTTCAGATCGGTGGGATGTTTGAGAACTGGATGCACAAGCTGGTCTCAGCGGTGATGCAGCGTGAAAGTGAGGCCAATGTGATCGTAGTGGATTGGCTGTTGATGGCTCAGCAGCTGTACCCAGATGCAGTCAACCATACCCGCACTGTAGGCTCCGACATAGCCTCCATGCTCAACTGGCTTCAGGTGGGTGTGATGCAGTCATTTCCACCACCTCCAACACTTGTGACAGGAGCACAGTGTCTTTTTGTGGACCGCATTTAAGATGGACTAAAACAATTGTACCCAAGGAGGGGGGGGGGGGGGGGGGTTCTTTATTTTTAATTATGGATTGCATGTGTCACAACCCTGAAACCACAGTAGCTTCTTGTAAGTGCCTTTATAAAGGGAAGTTGTCTTCATTATATAGTGACAAAAAAGGTCTCATAAGTTCCTCAAATGGTTGATGGTGTCGTGATCAGATGTATTTTGGAGTTATCACAGAGGGACTGAAGACCACTTTAAATATCTCCAAGTCTATAAAACCTGGCCTCATTCTGTCTTTCTGCCGCAGTGATTTAAGAAACCTTCGCCTTTGAGCTTGACGGACAGTAAACAGGAGAAAAGTAAAATAGGATCAAGTTATGTTAAATAAATGTGTCGGATATTCAGCCTTTTATTTTGGTATATTTAGCTCATTGCTCTACCCCTACTCTTCCATCAATGCTCATCAGAGAATCTAAGTAGGATCAAGGACAAGTGCTTTGCGCTGCTGAGACCAAGAACAATCCCCATTCAGATGGACTGTCACAAATTTGGATCTAGTAAGGATTCAGGCGTCCTGCCATGTAGTTGTAAACACAGACAAAGACTATTTCATGAAGACAAACCGAGACAGATGGTTGGAGGCGCTGTTGCATGGAAGGGTCTGTCTGTAGTAGTCTGTCCGGGTTAACTGAGAAGGGCTCGGATGTGAGCATGACTGATTATCACTGGCTTAGATCCAGGATTTAGCTCAGTGCGAGTTAGTGTTGTGGTGGCAGCTGCTGATGTGAATGTTGGTACTCTTCTATCTTAACAGGATGAGCGTCAACTGCCCCTGGAAAACGTGCACCTGATTGGCTACAGTCTCGGTGCTCATGTAGCAGGTTACGCTGGAACATTTGTCAGAGGAAAGATTGGTCGTATCACTGGTAAGTGTGACCTTAAACACTTGACATAAAGGAAAAAAACATTTAACATGGATGACTCTGCCTCATTAATGTGACTTTTGACCAGGTCTGGACCCAGCAGGGCCGATGTTTGAAGGTGTAGAGGAAAAGAAGCGCCTTTCTCCAGATGATGCAGACTTCGTGGACGTACTGCACACATATACTCGCGAGGCCTTGGGTTTGAGCATCGGGATCCAGCAACCAATTGGGGATATTGACATCTACCCCAATGGTGGTGATGTACAGCCTGGTTGTGCGCTTAGTGACGTCCTGGCAGTAGCTGGAAGTAAGTTTTATGATAGTTCTATCTGCTTAGAATGAAACTTTAAAAGTTTAGTGTATAATGTGAGATCTAGTGTTGAAGTTGGATATTGCAACAAACTGTATACACGTTGCCTCACCCTCCTCCACAGTGGCCACTTAAACTGTGAAAAGCCTCCTTAAGGTCCATTCATGGTCAGTTTATGTACATAAACGGGTCAGTTTCAGCGTCACTGCCTCCTTACTCCCCATGCATGCTTTTTGAGTTCAGAGCTTATTTCTGAGTCCAGCAAAAATGGCAACGGCAGAGGAGATCCTGATCATGCACATTCTAAGAAAAAGGCTAAAAAGGAAGCAGTGCAGTTGGCAGTGGTTTGTGTGGTCAAGAGCATGAACAGAACGCTCATCTGTGTATTTAACATTTAGCCTAAATGGGTCTTTAAGCAGAACTGTTTGGTTTATGTGTTCTTGTAGAAACAGGCCAGTTGAACATGTTTCATTTAGATGCTCACATACCAGAGAAAACACAACTATGAATATCATACTGATGTTTTTATTAGATCCCACTAAATCTTACATACTGAACTTTTTAAGTCATGTGATCCCTACTTTCTTTATTGTTAGTGTATTCGATTTGTACTTGTATTAATTTATTTGGCGCACTACATTTCTATTCCAATCTATAGTATTGTTGTCAGTCTTACATGAACCATTTTCCTTCCTTTCTCCAGATTTCATGGAGGTTATGAAATGTGAGCATGAACGCGCCGTCCACCTGTTCGTGGACTCCCTCATGAACAAGGAGCACATGAGCTACGCCTTCCAGTGCACCGGCCCAGACCGATTCAAGAAGGGCATCTGTCTGAGCTGCCGCAAAAACCGCTGCAACAACTTTGGCTACAATGCGAGAAAAATGCGCAAGAGACGCAACAGTAAAATGTACCTGAAGACACGTGCAGACACTCCCTTTGGAGGTGAGTTTCAACAGCGATACAACCCATAAATTGTTTTTGTTGTGTTTGTGTTATCAATACTACCATGATGGCTCCTATGAGTAACACTGATAAGCAACATTTCAACTGGTTATCTTATCTTTTACTTCCGTGCCTAACGTATTTTATGATTCAACAGTAAACTACGTCTGTACACAAGGCTGGAGCACATAAAACAGTTTTGTGTTTTTGCTTCAAGGTTACCACTACCAGATGAAGATGCACGTGTTCAACAGGAAAGAGGCTGACAACGCAGATCCTACCTTTCATGTCAAGTTGTACGGTGCCCACAATGACACCGGAGACATGTTTGTTGATGTGTAAGTATTGAGTCTTTCTGCAAAACCAATTTTGCCACAACGTCTAGTTTTGAAAACACATAAATACACTACCTGAGATTCTGTATGATCTAGACCCAGCAGACTTTTACAGACTGCTGCAGAGCAAACATACAGACTGCTGCCAGACTGTTTGACAATGCTCTGGTGCATCAGGTACATGTAGTTTTGTAATGTATAAAGGGCTCAAACCGGGGCAGTAGTTCTCCACACTACAGTTCAGACTCTTCAGACTCGTAGTCTCTAATGGTCATTTAAAGTCTTGTCACAACTTTGGATGAAAAGGCATTACATCAGCACAGGAAACAGGCCTCACAGCTCTAACAGCACTCATGATGTTTACAGAATTTTGTTACTTTTCCATCTTGCACAACTTATTTCACTTACTCACCACTTTATCTGGTTTGATTTATACAGAATTTTAATTGTTGACTTGAGGAGAAAACTCACTCAACCTTGGCCTCTGAAGTGTTGAGTCATTGTCCTGGAGATCTGACTCAAACTGATTTTCTTCCTCCTTTTTGTCCAGTCATGATGGAATTATAGGTCTGAACCTGACCAACACCTTCTTGGTGTTCACCGAGGAGGATATTGGCGATCTGCTTAAGATCCGTCTGAGTTGGGAAAGTGAAGTGGACTCCTGGACCTCAATGTGGAAGAGCCTCAGGAAGAATTTCTGGTCCTGGAACCCCAAACCCGTCAATCCTGTGCTGGAAGTTCGGCGGATTCGTGTGAAAGCTGGAGAAACGCAAAAGAAGTAAGTGAAGTTCCAGCTGGAAGCGCCATGAGAATGTAGAATTTAAATTTTCTTACTTAAGTTGTGTTTCAAACAATCAAGATTTTTTTTTTTTTAATGTCATCGCAGGTTTACCTTCTGTGCCCAAGATACCTCAAAAACTGAAATATCACCAGGAGAATCTGTAACGTTTGTAAAATGCCGTGATGGTTGGGAAGTGAAACCCAGAAAAAGGTATGCTCAGGATCAAACATTGAGATGATTCCACCTTTTGTATGACTGTGTGAAAAATGCTCAATGAAATCTTTGTTTCTGTCCCCAGAATACCAATGTAACAACTCAGCACTTCATCAACCAATGCACCATCACCATGGGGACCCAACATGGATAAGCAAGAAGCACTGCCTTCTCTTGAAGCATGCACTTTTGTTTGGAGGAGGATTGTTCAGCACATGGTGGGAGAGGCCTGAGGTCTTGGACTCTTTAACTGTACCTGGATGGTTTCTGGGACAAAAACAAAGAGGACTCTGGGCTCTGTCCGGGGTACAGGACCGATGGAAAAGCGCACCGACGCTGAAGGTTGGGGCAGTCTCCAACATGTTGAGATTGCCTGAAGAGTTACAGAACGTTCCTTTGGTGTGGACTAGTGAAGTAGAACTAGATCAGCGGACGTACACCAGCAACTGTAGTCACTGTACTGTACATTTTAAAATATTTTTTTATTTATAAGAGAATGGAAGCACTGCAAGACCAATGTTATTTATCGAAAGCATATCCCATAATGAAGCGTATGTGGATAGCATTTCTTCTAGATGCAGTATTTTTGTGTATGTGTGTGTGTGTGTGTGTGTGTGTGTATGGTGTGTGTACATGTGTGACCAAGATGTGTGCCTTTCTGCTGAGAGAGATTACTGATGAAACACTGAAGGAGACAGCTGATCTCATTGCACACAAACTTTCTGTACAGCGTTACTGTATGTGGCTTATTTTGTGGTTGTGTTTGTGTAAATATTGTATATAACTTTTTGGGGAAAAAAAATAAATTCACCTGTTATTTCTAGTCCCTTTGGCATTTTCTTCTGTTTTATAAAATTGCCCAAGTAACCTTAACATCAATCAGTCCAACATCAGTCCCATCTGAGTCATGTTTCAATATGGATGTACTTTAGTTTGTGTTTTTGGCTACATGCTTAACTCTAACTAGGAGATTTCCCTTTCAAATTAAGTCGAATACATGCAGTTTGGCCTCACTTTTCTAAGCTTGGGACCTTGTGTAGCATCAATGTTAAATCAGAAGAAAAGATGTTAGAACATTAAGCAAATACTCACACTGGATTAGAGTAGATTCAGTTTGCCAAATGATGCCACCGTAGATGATGTTGCACAAAACATGAGAATCAAGTCACCTTAACCCAAAAAGACCCAGTGTTACTTCTGCGTCAGTTCCTTTAAGTGATTTACCATTTATTATGATAATATCCTCCTTATTTGGCTTTTTGTCAGTGAAAATCAGGTATTTTTCTATATTTAATTCACTGATCATGTAGATGTTCATGAAAGGTCAGATGAAAATTGAGGGTTATTATATCAGAAACAGAGAAAACTGATGAAAAAGTGACTTTTTCAGCAAATATATCATTAACTGAACATAAACCCAGTGTGTCCATCCACTGTCATTGATCCAACTCCATGGGTTTTACTGGTGAATCAATGTTGTAGAAGATGATGGTGTTTCCATGGTAACTATGGAGCCTCTGAATGTCCAAATGGGTCACATCTGATGACCGTGAAAAGATGATAAACTGTATTTTACACCAATTATTGATATGGATTGATAGAGTTTGTGGATCAGCAGGTATTAAACAGTTCCCTCAGTAGATGAGTTTGTTTGCCAGTGGCTGTTTGAATCTTTCAGGGTTAAACTCACATTCCATCAACATGTAACTGCTGCTAGTGCAGGCTTGGTTCATCTTCCAAACCGTCTGAGTATTGATTTGCTATTACAGAAGCCACAATGGGAGAGATTACATTACATTTATTATTATTATTAATAATAATAGTAATAATAATAATGATAATTATGTATTAGATTTATATAGTGCTTTTCTATGAACGCATACTCAAAGTGCATACAGAGGATCCATTATTCATTCACTCACACATTCACACTCTGGTGGTGGTAAACTACATATCCGTCCACAGCTGCCCTGAGGCAGACTGACGGCCCCTCTGACCACCACCGAACATTCATACACCAGTGTGAGTAGCAGCACAGCAGGGACAGAGCGGGATTCGAACCACCAACCCCTCGGTTATTGGATGGCCTGCACTACCATGTCTACCATGCCATGGCCGCCCCATGACATTTATCTTGCACATTTTGTTAATTACTGGAAAAGTAAAGACTTGATCTATAAAGTATATGAGGAGCTTATGAAGTGTAGTGAAATGGTTTGGAGATTAGAGGAAGTAGAGCTGAAATGGTCTTTACGGCAATGAAGGATAGTAGCTGCTTTTCTTGTGTTTCAAACAAGAGGAAAAACTAGTGATATCAGATTTTTTTCTGTCTCTATCAGGTTGTTTGTCCATATGTCTGTCCCATGTACATTTCTGTCTTAATTCATATCAGATTACTTTGAAATGTGGTGAGTAGGTTGTTATAACTGAGATGCAGCTGGTGCAAGGATAAGGGCCATGTCAGTGAATGTAGGTTTCTTGTTATTTTCATGACAGTGTGAACTGCACAAATCACATAGACTCTGATCTTTTCAATCCTGAACTGTAACACTGCCATGTGCTGTCCTAAATTCCACACAGGTCTTTTTACCTCCACCAAGGAGGTTATGTTTTTGTCGGCGTTGGTTTGTTTGTCTGTCTGTCTGTGTGTGTGCAAGATAACTCAAAAAGTTATGGACGGATTTGGATGAAAATTTCAGGAAATGTTGATACTGGCACAAGGAACAAATGATTAAATTTTGGTGGTGGGGGGGCCACAGGGGCCCACTGATCTGCCTGCACTCTATGAGTGCTTTTCTAGAAAAGACAGTGCAGACCTCCGCCAAGGCAGATCAGTGGGGCTCTGTGGCCCCCCCCTACCCCCGATCACCACCAAAATGTAATCATTTGTTCCTTGTGCCAGTATCAATATTTCCTGAAATTTTCATCCAAATCCGGGGCACTGATCTGCCTTGGCAGAGGTCTGCGCTCTCCAAGTGCTTCTAGTTCTTGTAATGTCATCAGTTCATCATGGGACTTTACTGTGGACTGATCATTCATCATAATTCTCTCATGACCTGATGATCTAACACATGGAAGCAGCAGGATTATCATCTGTTTCCACCGTGCATCAACTTATAAAGTGAGCTGTAGCTGTTGGCCTGTCCTATCATGTAGTCAATTCCATGTTTATGTTTGTACGATGCTGTTCTATGTGTGGCATCTGATTGTTATGCACCTGTACGTCAGATCTGAGCAGCGTGACAGTATGAAGACAGCCTTTGGGTGTTAAAATGCGAAGAACTGGTTTGCAATTATGCACCTGATCTCAATTGGCACAGAGTCCACAATGGCAGCGGGTTCATCCAACACCTGCCAGTAAGACTCATATGGAAATATGTAGAAAATCATGATGAGAGAAAGAGAAACAGCCACGCAGATGTCACACAGTGAGTTGTGCACTGGTTAGAATGTGTCAGGTTTCATTCTGACTAGTGTCGTCAGCCTTCAAAAGTTGTGTTATATAGAAAGGAAGATTAGATTAGATAAGATTAGATTAGATTAGATTAGATGTTTAGATTAGATTAGATTAGATGTTTAGATTAGATTAGATAAAATGTTATCAGATTAGATTAGATGTTGTTAGATTCGATTCAATTTGATTCGATTCGATTACGCGTTTAGATCTTATTAGATTAGATTCAATTCCATTAGATGTTTTAGATTAGATTAGATTAGATTAGATTGAACTTTATTGATCCCTTGAGCAGAACCCTTGGAAAATGATGCCTCCAGTCGCAGCACAACACTGAATGTATACATATAAGAAATATTACAAGACAGACAGCAAAAGTCTTGTAATTTTATAAGAACAGAAATAATAATAACAATAATACTAAAGTAATTTTAGTAATAGTAGTCGCAACAATATATCAGTAGTAAGTGATATAAGTATAAGTAATTTAACCTCCTAAAACCCAGGACATGTCAGCAAAGTACAAGCTTTTTTGTTTTTATTAAATAAGTGCCTATATTGGAAACATCATAATGCAACAGTTTTTTCAGATACAGTTTTTAAAATTTTTATGGAATGTCCGTTGTGGTGGACAGTTTTTTTTTCTTTTTTTTTTTTTTTGTATAAAGTTATGAAACTCTTGTCCACAAATGTGGACAGTGGATCTTAGGAGGATAAGGATATGAGTAATAATAATTACTATACAGTCCTATGGGTGGATCAATGTAAATATAAAAAAATGTTAAATGTTTTTTTGTAAGTAATTAGATAGAAATAATAATTCAAAAAATAATTAAAATCATTTTTGAAATGACTGCCACCTCTTAATATTCAACATAAAAACAAAAATGTTCTATTTTGTCCTGTTTGTCGAACTGGATCTACATCTGTCCCACATCTTTCTTTCTAAGAGTCACGATAAGAAGTGAACAGCAGCATCCACCTGAACTTTTTTTTTTTTCCATGTATAAGCCTCTTAAACCTAATACCTGCCAAACCTGAAATCTTTGAAGCTTAAATTCTTCATATCACACCATTCTCTGTTCTGACACGTTTCTCTGAAATGCCTGGAAGCTTTGTAAGAGGAAGTATGTGTTGAAGTGTGCCACTCCTGCAGCTGGACGTTCTGTCAGATACATCAGCTGGTTTGTCAGTCTTTGCACCATCCTCTTCCTTTTTGTTCTTGTCTTATTCTTGTCTCTATCCGCCCATTGTCTCTCTTCTAGTTGTGTTAATAATATGTGGCTATTCCTCTGTGAACCCTTCCCCACATCACTGACCTATTTACACACACACACACACACACACACACACACACACACACACACAGTAACCCTCGTGTCTTACTGAGAACACGGTGCCCTCGCCCTCCCACAGTTACCCTGATACCACCCAGTGTCGGGTTGGTGACTCATTTCTACTTCCCACTCGTCAGTATCCAAAGCCCCTCGATGCTTTCCTGTGAAACAAACCGCGGCTGCTTTAGTCACTGTCTGAACTCTTTCTACATCTTTATCAGGAAAGTCTGTGTGTGTGTGTGTGTGTGTGTGTGTGTGTGTGTGTGTGTGCGTGTGTGTGTGTGTTAAATTCATGAAGAAAGGCAGACATTTGAGGATCACATCCCCTGCTGTTTTGGCATCACTGACACTGAAATTCAAGCTTTAGTGTAAACTGAGACGTTTTTTCATAAGCTTCAGATTGATTAAATAAAATCCCTCGTGGACCTGACAGGGTTTTTCCAGTTTTACCGTCTTACCACCTTCACCACCCATTGAATCTGGATAGTGAAGGCATCTGTTTCTCATGGAACTATAGAGTCCTAGAGTGTACTGTTATTATTTTATCTTTACCCCGCCCCCCCCGAAGGGGCAGCAAGGGGTATTGTTTCTGGTTAGGTTTGATTTGGTTTGTTTGTTTGTTTGTTTTTGGTTTGTTAACACTCTAGCGGCAATACGACTGGTTGAATTCAAACCAAATTGGGTTTATAGATTGCCAATGACCCAGAATAGATGTCATTACATTTTGGGAAAAGTTTAACCTTTAAAGACCCAGTGCTTCTTTTGTGGCAGTTTCCAAATTATTTTTTCTCTCTATCTAACCTTTCTTAAGAAATTTATCGTTATTTATTATTATCCTCTGTATTTTGTGTTTTCATTATGTATTTTCTGATATTGCATTCACTGATCATGTAGATATTCATTAAAGCTCAGAATAAAGTGGGAGATTATTATATCAAAGAGAGAGAAAATTGAAGAAAAAGTGACTTTTTCAGCAAAATATATCAATAACAAAATAACAGGAAGTGTGTCCATCCACTGTCACTGATCCAACTCCATGGGTTTTACCGGTGAATCAATGTTGTAGAAGGTGATGGTGTTTCCACGGTAACTACAGAGCCTCTGAACGTCCAAATGGGTCATATCTGATGACCATGAAAAGATGACAAACTGTATTTTACACCAATTATTGACATGTATTGATAGGATTAGTGGATCAACAGGTATTAAACCTTTAAATCAGTAGATGGTTTTGACTGTTTGGGTCTTTATGACTTTGATACTGTCAATAAAATTATATAGATAAAAATCCAAACCTAATTTTTGTTCATTTGCAACATTTGTGTGTAGGAGCAGAACTACTTCTGCCCCTAAAGCACCTGTTTCACCTGTTTGCTTCTATTCCCTTGAATTAGATGAACTTGACATTAGCCAATGCAATTGTTGCCAAACATGACTTTATATGTTAATATTTATTAAGGTTCTGGAAAATACTTGTTACTGTTTAACAAGGCAGTTAGCAATATAGTTAGCATTTACAGTGAGTTAGCCACTGCATTAACTTGATTAACCCTCCCCCCCTTTTTTTTCTGCAGCTCCATTTGCCTCCATTTATCTCGTTTGTACAGTTTACAGTTGGAGTCACAGGAATGTTGTGGTTGTTTTCATGTCCAGAGTTTAATTATTGTCCTCCTGATGTCACTGATGTAGCATAGACGCTGCCATGTGTCAGAATAAACGGAAACGGTTCAGAACATAACAGTAAACGATGTACAAAAAAAAAACAGCCTGTTCCAAGAACCAAGATTACATCATTTCCTGGTGAGGAAAACCCTCTACATGTCTTTGTGTAACAATTTACGCTCAGGTTGTAGAATGTTTTGTGAATGTTAGTTGAATCTGGTTGTTGGAACGTCCAGTTACTCCCAGTGGATATTTAGATTAACACCCCAATCCAAGGTCCAATCACTGATAAGGTTTATTTACACTGGCAACACATTTTCAGTCATAGTCAGATGAAAAAACACACAAAATGAAGCCATTTAATTAACTTTAAATTACAAACTATAATTAAATTATCCCTGTGATGATATAATCCAATTATTGACAGCTATGTACAACATGGATCAGGTATAAAAAAATTGTAACTGCACCACAGCCACCGCTTTCTCCTTTACAACAAGAGGAACGTTTTTGTTTGATGGAAAATAATGAATTTTTTTCCAGGTAACGTTCGACCGTTTTCAGTTTTCATTCATTCATTTACTTGTTTTGAGTAGAAGACAAAACAAAAAGCATTTTTTATGTGCACAAGGAACTAATATCAGAACAAATACATTATTAAATAAAGGTGATCAAGACAATATAGTAATTGCCATGTACACTAGTAATAACAAAATAAATTCAATATGTACTGCTCAAAAAGGAGTGGGAAGAAGAAAACTTATTAAATCCCACCCCCATCTCACATTTGTACAACATAACACATGTGCTTGCTTAATGATACAGTAACATCTGTTTAGAGTCCTAATATTGTAAATAACCGACAGAAAACAAATTAGGTTCAAAACAGAACCAGTCGTCAACGCTATCCAAGCTGTGCAACTAGAACAGCTTTGTATTTCTTTTATTTATCTCCAAAGCCGGATGTAGCACAGCTGAAAACATGCACACATCTGATACCACAAAGCTTTTTAAGTGGAATCTGACAGAAAAACAGCTCCGAAACCCTGCAGTAAATCATTCAGCGCTCATCCTGTGGGGAGGACTTAACCAAGGTCGCTCATCTAGATGTTATTCAAGCTTTTGATGCAGAGACACGCACACAGACCTCATAAAGTATGTCATAGCAAAAAAAGTTTATTAAAATAAAATGCAAAATCATGTAATAAACAGTGTAAATAACAACGAAAATTGTTGTACATGGGACCTGGTTGGTGTCAGCTCTTAGTGTCCAACTCCTGATGCCTGTAATATACTTAGATTTATCATGTATTTCTGCCTTTTCTTCTTCTTCTTCTTCTTCTTCTTTTTTCTTCCTATTATTATTTACACATAAAACCTGCACATTAGCATATAGCAGTCAGCTGCAATATGATTCAATATAATTCAGATAATTCCATTGTATTTTATGTATTTTGTAGGAGATCTGTCCCTTTTTCCTATTCTTTTCCTATTTTCTTTTCTCTCCTAATTCCTTCTTTTTTTCTTTGTGCTTACACTAAAAATGGTACTTTAATAGAGTTAGCTGATGCCATCCAATCACATGTCAACACAAACATCATGTGGCCACAATAGTATGAAGAGAATTCATTCTTCATGGAAAAATAATGGAAAAATAGATACAATTATAATAAACTGTACATATGTAAAGGTATAGTGATAATGTAGACACAAAACTATTTACGTTGCAACATCCAAATGATTTTTTTGTCTTTCCGAAAAGATTTATCACCATTTATTACAATCTTATCCCCTGCATTTAGCATTTTTCAGTGAAAATCAGTGAATTTCCTATATTTAATGTACTGATCAGGTAAATTCAAAGGTTATTAGATCAAGGAAAAAATAAAATTTTCAGTCAAATCTCTCATTAAGTGAACATGAACCCAGTGTGTCCATCCACTGTCACTGATCCAACTCCATGGGTTTTACTGGTGAATCAATGTTGTAAAAGATGATGGTGTTTCCACGGTAACTATGAGTCTCTGAATGTCCAAATGGGTCACATCTGATGACCATGAAAAGATGACAAACTGTATTATACACCAGTTATTGACATGGATTGACAGGATTAGTGGATCAACAGGTATTAAACAGTTACATCAGTGGATGGTTTTGGTTGACGGTGAATGTTTGGGTCTTTAAAGCTGTATATGACTTTGGTCACCAATTTTTCATCAAATCTGTAAAACCCGAATCATAGCCTAAGTATCACGAATCCATAAGTCTTTCCATGATTATAATGCGCCTGTGTAGAGCTCCGCTTCCCACGATGCACATCGCTACAAATTTCTGAAAATGCCTGAGTGACCTACCAGCTCTGTTTGTAAACAAATGGACTGTTTATGGCACACTTCAAAATGGTTCACAGCGAGGGAAGAGAGTCAGGTGAGTAATCATGGAAAGACTTATTTGTGATACTTAGGCTATGACTTGGGTTTGACAGATTTGATGAAAAATTGGTGAAGAATAGTCATACGCAGCTTTAAGGATTAATGTATTTAAAGACTTTACAGTGGTCCCTCGTTTATCGCGGGGGTTACATTCTAAAAATAACCCGCAATAGGCAAAATCCGCGAAGTAGTCAGCTTTATTTTTTACAATTATTATATACAGGGTGGGGAAGCAAAATTTACAATGAACATTTAGTTGTTTTTTCTCAGCAGGCACTACGTCAGTTGTTTTGAAACCAAACATATATTGATGTCATAATCATACCTAACACTATTATCCATACCTTTTCACAAACTTTTGCCCACATGAGTAATCAGGAAAGCAAACGTCCAAGAGTGTGTGATTTGCTGAATGCACTCGTCACACCAAAGGAGATTTCAAAAATAGTTGGAGTGTCCATAAAGACTGTTTAGAATGGAAAGAAGAGAATGACTATGAGCAAAACTATTACGAGAAAGTCTGGAAGATACTATTAAAGAAGAATGGGAGAAGTTGTCACCCGAATATTTGAGGAACACTTGCGCAAGTTTCAGGAAGCGTGTGAAGGCAGTTATTGAGAAAGAAGGAGGACACATAGAATAAAAACATTTTCTATTATGTACATTTTCTTGTGGCAAATAAATTCTCATGACTTTCAATGAACTAATTGCTCATACACTGTCTTTCAATCCCTGCCTCAAAATATTGTAAATTTTGCTTCCCCACCCTGTATGTTTTAAGGCTGTAAAACCCCTCACCACACACTTTATACACTTTTCTCAGACAGGCATGAACATTTTCTCACATTTCTCTCTTGTTTAAACACTCTCAAAGTTCAAACCTTCGTAGATTTTAAAAAATAAGTACAGCCGTGTAACTTCTACCCTCCTTCAGCGTGTCCAGAAGTCCAACTTTTTGTGCGATGGTTAGCATCTTCCTCTGCCTTTTGGGTGCAACCGCAGGTGCCTTTGTCGGTGCTGAATGTTTCGTCAACATTGGGTACGGTTACATGATGTTTTTTAAATCTGATTTATTTTTCCAGAAGAAATTAATCCGGAACTAAAGTACTCTGTTTACATGGAAATAATAAACCCAAATAAAGGTTTACATGAGAAACGCTTATTCGGTTCTCACAGCCCTTCTGTTAGCTTAGCTTAGTCACTGCATTTCCATGGTCACACATAGCCAGTGTTTTAAAGGTGATTTGTTGTCTTTTGTAAATGATTTTCTGAAATCCGATTCTCCCTAATTATTTCTTTAGATCTGCGACTTACTGCACTCATACAATCTTGGGACTGTTGTGTTGACGGAAGTTGGAAAATCTTTTTGTTGGAAGGGACGCATGCGCTAAATTAGCTTTGCTTTTCCGTTTTAGCTTTGCATTAGTTTTTATTTCCCAGATTTTATTACTGCAGTAAGTCACATCACCATGATTTGAGCCTCAATTTGTGATCATATTGACCCCAGCGGACTAAAGTAATGATTAGGGAGAATTGAATTTCACAAAATCACTCATAAAATACTATGAATCACCTATAAAAGCCTGGCTACGTCTGACCATAGGAATGAAGCAATTATGCTAAGCTAGGCTAAGCTAAGCTGTGAGAACAAGTCAATCAGTGCACTGCAGTGCAAACTGTTTAGCCCACTTATTGAACTCATTAGTGCATGACAAATGAATAAAAAACAGGTGGTGAACTCTTCCTTCAGGGTTTTCCAGGCTGGTAGATCCCATCAGAATAGCCCACTGGAACGGTTTGGGTTGACTAGACTGCATTGCATATTCTTCTGCCAGCGCAGAATGTGTGCGTCATCTTGACAGGACAAGACAACGAGCATGTGCAGAATGGAAGGCATAAAGTCCAAACGGAATAAAGGGTTTACATGTCCCAGGAAGAATTTAGACCGGATTCAAAAGTGGATTAAACCAGTGATTTTGATCGGGTTTAAATTTAATCCGAACTTTTCTGTTTCAACTGGAATAAGGTGTTTACATGGGCATCTGAAATAGGATCTAACGTTTAATCAGTTTAAACCAGGAATAAAAGTTGTCTCGTAAACACACAGACTGGGTTTTGTCGGGGAGAAAACTTGCAAACATACAGCCCTTCAGAGTCACACTGCTAGCGATCGAACATTTATGTAAATTTGGCAAGCCGAGCGCATTCTGTACAGTACAGGAGACACGGCACGGAGGAGACTGATTGACAATGGTCTACAGTCCCTTAGCCAATCAGGACGCAGAACACAATGCGCATTCATGCGCTGTAAAAAAAAAAAGCATGCAAAATTGCACTAAAAAAAATCTGCAAAACAGCGAGGCCACGAAAGGTGAACCACGTTATAGTGAGGGACAACTGTATATCTCTTAATGTATTTATTAACAAATAACATCCTTTGTTTTTCTTCCCTGTAAAGTACAGTTTATGAACTACTCAACAGGTGTTTTTCAATTGAAACTCTGCCCATGGAGTCTTTCCATCATTGCTTCCAGATCATGAGCGCCCAGCAGGCCGTGGTTCTGTGTGGTCGGTTTCCTGGTGCCACGTGCCTGCAGATTAAAGAGTGTTGGGGCAAACAGCCTCATGTTGTAACGTTGGCTCTGACACCGCCACACCAGCCACTGCCCGGAAAACACTCCTACTCCATACAAGCACCGATGTAAGTCCGAGTCCATCAGTGTGACACAGACACTCAAAGGATGTTCACACAAGTTTTGCTGACGTCAGAGGAGTCACACTTTAAGCTCCTCCGGCTGTTGAGCTCTCATCACCTGCCAGGTCTACTGTACTCAGCTGAGTTATAATGGCACGCAAGTTAGAGTTAAAAGCATACAGGTCACATCAACGCCCAGTGTTTCCACGTACAATGTCCTTTGCATTTTCCAGGAATGTGTGAGACTAGAAGGACCCAGGCGGACCTGCCTCTGTCTTGTTTTGGAGAAATATGATCTTACATAATATTTGAACAAATTTTCCACTGCATATTTGATCGCAGAACCGTGCTGTTTGATCCTTGTGGTAGTAACAGAGTGTAGAGGTGCAGGGTTACCAGCGTCATTAAACATTCTTTGTGAACATGAAACTTGTATCACCTTAGGCTGAGGGCACCTGATGGAATTATTAGGATTCATCTGTCTTTGATGTGGATCACATGGTTTTGTCTTGAGGGGATTGGCAGACAGAAACACTGATTAATGTGATGAAAAGCACGTTTTCATCATCTGGCTGTTCATCACTGTCAGTCAGAGCTGTTATAGTTTCAGTTTTCATTAGGTTTTATTCAAAATTTTCTCATAATGAGGATATATTTATAAAAGACATGATGAAACAGTCCATGGAGGAATCCTCATCATTTTTGAGGTCCTGCTACTGGTATTGAAAACTCAATAGACACACTGGAGCTAAGTTAGAGTCTGTCTACATGACAACCAAATTATGTCAATCCGCAAAAGTTTAATGTTGTTTCGGCCTTTTGTCCACATGATACCAGTGTTGTCGGTGCCCTGAAATGGTATTTTTGAAGAATGGGTCCCAGAGTGGAAAAATCTCACAACGCCACCCTTACGTTGCCATGTGGATAGGCAAAACACCACTTTTTGCAAACGATGATGTCATAGTATCACATGACAAGGAAGAGGAAGACCCCAGACATGACATCCGGTAACAACAACAACGGTGGATGACAGAGTTGGTCACATTAGTGATGTTCAATTGGATTAATTTTATTAGTGTGTGATTATTAAAAAAATATATACAGTTTGATGTGATTTGAAGTATTTATAATGTTAATTTTGCTTTGCTTCATCCCCTTGAACCCTCACCAGGGCTCTGACCCTGGACCCCACCATCCTCCTGTGCCCCCCCCCCCCCCCCCCCCCGCCCGCTTCCATTTTTTCTGGATCCGCCACTGGTTTACAAGTTTTATTAACCCTCCGGTATCCCGTCCAGCAAGGCCCTTACTAAGCACCAAGTGTGCCTTTTTCGCACACTTGTGGAATAATGTCCAAAAAATTTTCATACAGTTTGTTTTTAATTCTTTTACACTTTTTTCTATTTCATCAACTTGAGCCTTACATAAAAATACCAAATACTCAATAACTGTCACATTTTTTAACCCTTTAAATGCTGTGTTTATAATGTAAATTAACCTTTTTGGGTTTTTTGGATGCAAAAACCAAAAAATAATATTTTTTTTCCATATACTACATAAAAAGTGGATCACATATTATTGGATTTTTTCATCCTGGCATATGTCAATGATTAACTCCAACACTGGTTAATTTGCATTATTATTTTTGGCGCTAGGTCAAATGTTCAAAAATACTGGCATTTGTCACCAAGTGTGCGTAAAATGCACACCTATAAGTCAAACTATTAAATATTATATATTGGTTAATTTTTCTGCTCTAATTTGATTTTATTTTTGTAACTCTAGGTCAGCCCTAATCATACATATCAAATGGAAGAAATAGTGCATTTTAGGCACACTTGGGAGACAGATGCTAGTCTTGTAATTTTCTTTTGTTTACAATGTGCAAATTTTAGTTGGAGGCCAGAATTTTAAAGATCATGCAAAAATGAAAAACTTTCGAATTCTAACCTTATTTAAATTGTGAAAAATAATATGAAGTTTTTTAAAACAAAGTGCAAAGTGTGCCTAAAAGGCGCACCCGGATACAGGAGGGTTAATAGGACATGAGGTTCAGTTTGCTTTTCCCTATAAACAGCTGCATGAAATGTCTTCCAACAGCCTCATTTGTATTTTCTTTTATGACATACCACATCTGCACATCAGAGTCTAAACCTTTTCATCTTTACTGCAGTGATGAAGCGGAATCAGACTCTTTGATGATGAAATTTCCCTGGAGATGATCAATGTTGACAAATGACCTCAGACTGCACATACTGAGCAAACTATTGAACGTGTTCCTGATATTTGTCGTCCTTGTGTATTGCTGCATGATACTCATTTGGATATCAGCAGAGCCAACATAGGAAGCTGCTTTCACAGGTTATTTATGTGTGATGATGCACAAAGAGGTCATATTAATATAAACCGCCCATAGAATAAATATCCAATCACACGTCACATTCTCTGAGGTCTCTGTTTATGTTTTGGTCGGGCACATTGTGTTTGTTTACAGGAGTCTATAATTACTCTGTCACCTGCCTCGAGTGTACGTACGTCTGTGGGTGATTTTTCCACTGACCTCCCTGTTTCTTATTGGTCCACTTGTAAAACCTGACACCTCTGTTGCACCGCCCCATGCGTTTCCTTTGTCCTTACTTCAGTTGTCCAGTGTGTTGAGGGGCTGTGATTGGCTGAGAGCTGCGTCGGGGTGTCACCTGTTGTTTATGTCCTTAAGTCATGTTTTACAGCTTCCGGAGGAATTCCTCAGGTCAAGTTCACAATTAGAGGTCAAGACAGAAACAAACATATGCAACAGAGGAGATTAGAAGTCATCAGATGGGTTAACAATGCTCATGTGAGGGTCATTAAGCAAACCACTGTCCCACAACCAAAAGTTAAGAGTCAACATTTATTTATCGAAGCCAAAAATTGGTGGCTCTCCCGAAAAAAAAAAACAGTTTATGGTTCAGAAATAGTTTTGTACCATGTGCAGACCCAGTGCTTCTTTTGTGGCAGTTCACAAACAAAATTTTGTCTCTACTTACCCTTTATTAAGTGATTTATCACCATTTATTTTAATATTAACATCTGTATTTGGCATTTTTCATGTATTCAATCATGTATTTTCCTATATTTAATGTAGATGTATATTAAAGCTCAGAGTAAATTTAAAAGGTTATTATATCACAACAGAGAAAACTGAAGAAAAAGTGACATTTTCAGTCCAATCTCTCATTAACTGAACATAAACCCAGTGTGTCCATCCACTGTCATTGATCCAACTCTATGGGTTTGTTTCCACGGTAACTACAGCGCCTCTGAATGTCCGAATGGGTCATATCCGATGACTATGAAAAGATGACAAACTGTATTTTACACCAATTATTTACATGTATTCCAGGGTGAACCCCGCCTTCCCCCATAAGTACCTGGGGTAGGCTCCAGCGATCCCCATGACCCTAATGAGGATAAAGCAGGTTCAGATAATGAATGAATGAATGAATGAATTTACATGGATTGGTAGAATTAGTGGATCAACAGGTATTAAACAGTTTACAACAGTAGATGGTTTTGGTCGACGGTGGATGTTTGGGTCGTTATGGATTAAAAAGGTATGTATTTTCTTTTGTTTTGTCCATGACATTTATCTTGTGAACTACTGTTTCTTAAGCCTTCGGTTTGCATCATGGATGTATGTATTATTAGAACTGCATTCCGGACCCCTAAATGGTACATGTCCTTTCCAGCAGCAGGCAGTGGCACATACGCTGAAAAAGCTTCTGTGTTCCTTTGGTGTTACACAACCCACCGGCACACATCCGTAGGTGGATACCTGCTGGCCCCTCCCACTCCTTAGACCAATGAGACCTCAGAGTGTACACTGAGATGACAGTTTTTTGGGATGTTCAGAATATTTAAAACATAAAACATACATGTCCAAAACAAAGGCGCAGTCATATCCAACCCCTTTTGCAGTCGTAGGTGTTCTGTCAGTGAGTGAGTGGTACCGGGGGGGGGGGGGGGGGGGGGGGTTAGGAAGACCTTATCCGGTTATGTTTATACATCCATAGTTTACCTTTCAGCTGCTGCCATCTTGTGTGTTTGGATCCAGAAGTGACCATATATGGACAAAAAGGTGGAGTTGTAATACTAAACAAAGTTACTGACTTCATCAAACCTTTAAGTAAAAAAAAACCAAAAACAAATTGGCAGTTAGCTTTGGTAAGGTCCATTTATGCTCAACGTTAAATACGCTCACATATACTGATGAAGCATTCTGTCTGTCCTTTAGGGGGTTTGCAGATGTGAGGAAATGAAACAGTACCGCTGGGAACCACACGGTGGCAGAGTTGAGATTTGAAAAGAAACATTTCCAGAAATGGCAGGAATTTCGAAAAGCAACTGTGTGAGTTGGTAAAAAAAAAAAAACTACCGACATATTTACAACAACTAACATTTTCAATATTGATATTAGTAAAACCTCCTCTGTCATTGTTATTATTGACTTTCTGCCTCTTTGTCTTTTCATAAAAAAAAAGTCTACTCTTCTTCTTGGATTGGGCCAATGTGTTAATTCAGTGCAGTGCCCTCTGGTGGACTGATTACCAAACACTCATTCCAACACAACAGATGCATGGAACTATAAAGGCAGTGACCTTCACGCCGTTGAAGTGGACATACCTATTAATGGACATAAAGTGAGCATAAACAGGCTTTAGTGTAACCATGACTACAGTGGTGCTGTCTGTCAGGAAAATAAATATTCTTGAGTTAAGTGTGTTGGAGCCTGGTCCTTTTGTAGACAGCATCTAGTGGCCATCAGAGGAATTACAACTTTAAAATACTTTGGCATCAGCTTCGCTTCAAAGCCAAAGTTGTAATACAGTTACTTCACACTGTAAAAAATGACTGTAGAATTAACACCAAAAAGTTGTAAAATTGCAACAAAAAATACCTGTAAGTGACAATACAATGCAAAGTTGTTTATTTTAAAAGATTTTTGTGTTAACGGTTAAATCAAACATAGCTGTAGTTTGTACAGGAAAAGCATGTTAAGAAAACCAGATTTGTATGTAGAAATGATGTATTTCTATTGTTTTTAGAAAATAAAACTAAATTGAAAAACAATGTGGTGCCGTTTAAATTCCAAGACCATAATGTTGAAATAACGGCCTATTTTCTCTTTTTTTTCTTTTTCTTTTTTTAATAAAAAAGAAAAAGAAAAAAAAAAGTAAACATTTAACAATTTAACATTTTACATTTGTAAATTAATAAGTTGGTAGAGTTGGTAGAGTGGCTCGTCCAATAACCAAAGGGTTGGTGGTTCGACTCCTGGCTCCGACTGTCCATATGTCCATGGAAGACACTGAACCTTAAATTGCTCCCAGTTGGACCTGGTGGCTTTGGAAAGTGCTTTGGACACCATGAAGGTGTATAAGATGTGCTAAATAAGTGCAGTCCATTTACCATTTAAATCCAATATTAAAATATATGAATGTTAAATCTACATGTTACTCCGTAAATTTGTTTACAGTTGGATGTGTTTTTTACAGTATTGTTCTGGTAACTACAGCTGCCAGTGTTTTTTCCATAAAAACAACAGTTTTTTTTTTTTTTTTACAGTGCACCTCCCAGATATCTATCTATCTATCTATCTATCTATCTATCTATCTATCTATCTATCTATCTATCTATCTATCTATCTATCTATCTATCTATCTATCTATCTATCTATCTATCTATCTATCTATCTATCTATCTATCTATCCGATGTCTTGAACCCATGAAGTTATGAAGTGAAGGGAAGTCAAGCTTTGCATGTGAACCATGTGGGATTATGGGTTTTTACTGGGTTCACTGAACAAATGATCACTGAGTAAATTTGATGAATTTGCTGTTTCAGAATATCAGTCTTCATCCCACATGTGAATATCAAGCTTTGTGTTTGAAAGATCCAATTGTAACCACCATTTAACATTTCAAGAAAGAAGCGGTGAAAAAAATGTGACATTCAGACGCAGCCAAATTAAGCCTTGTGAATTCAGGAAATTCCCTGCATGAGACAAAGTGATGAGAACGGATTATGATACAGACTCACAGCTGAGTGGGTCACCCGGGTTCACCACATGGCCTGCTCTGCCACCATTGGCTCACCAGGGTCTGCAGTTTATGGTCTGGGATAGGGGTGCGGTCATGGTTTGACATGGTATGATACGAGTAATCCCTGTCACGGGAGAAAAAGGACACTAAGATCAACATGAGTGGGCAACTGAGCCAAGCAGCCGAGCAGATGAGTGGGAGGTTTCACTCCACAAAGTAAAGCTTTATATTCAACAGTCAGAACAGAACCGCATGAGTCCAGAAGACAAGTCAGAGAGGTGTCACATCTGATCTTTGAGAGTCCCCTAAAAATGACTAATTTCCTAATTTGACTCATATTTTCTTTGACTATAAAACATATAATGCTTATATCAGTGGTTCCCAACTTTTTTTGGCTCACAACCCCATTTTAACATCACAAATTTCTGGCGACCCCAGACATTCAAAACTGAGACTTTTTTTTTTTGCTAAAATTAATTTGTTTTTCATCATGTAATAGTTTCCTATACTATGTTGCAAATAAACATTAATTTTAGACAACATTTAGTCTATATAATGTATATTATTATGGACAGAGGTAGAAAAGCCAGGTGTACATTACTGCACAAAGTGAGATTTTTATTTTCCTTGGTCAGGATATGTACAGTCAGTCAAGCTTGGATTTACAAGGCTGACAATTAATACTGAACAAACAAGAACTCAAACTATGAATTATGAAGGAGCTGCAGCATCTGAAACTGACCACAATGAACATTTGACAGATAAACACTTCAGAGTTTGTCATGTCTTTTATGTATTATAATTGTCTCTATATGGTGACTCTATATATTTTTTTATTAGTGAATTTTCATTTTTATTTTTATCAATTACTAGAAATTTCAGGCAACCCCATTTAAATTCCAGGCTACTCCACGTAGGGACCCGACCCCAAGGTTGAAAAACACTGCTTTAAATGCATATAAATTAGATCAACTAGTCTCTTTAAGTTTCAAACCAAACCATCCTCTGATGGTGAAGTTGCAGATTTTGTACATTAACCATCCACCATACCTACTCCATGTCCAAACCAATGAAGACAGACTTAAAAAGCAACTTATCTTTCAGCGACAGATTATACAAGTAATAGTTTGCTATACTATGTTGCAAATAAACATTAATTTTAGACGACATTTAGTCTATATAATGTATATTATTCTGGGCGGAGGCAGTAAATCCAGGTGTAGATTACTGCACAAAGTGAGAATTTGATTTTAACTTGGTCAGGATATGTACAGTCAGTCCAGCTTGGATTTCCAAGGCTGACAATTAATACTGAACAAACAAGAACTCAAACTATGAATTATGAAAGAGCTGCAGCATCTGAAACTGACCACAATGAACATTTGACAGATAAACAGAACCACAGTGCTTCAGTTTCAGCTTCACAGTTTGACATGTCTTTTATGGATTGGGATTGTCTCTCTCAGCTCACTATATATTTTTTAATGGTAATTTTTTATTTATTTATTTATTGTCAATTACTAGAAATTTCAGGCAACCCTATCTGAATTCAAGGCAACCCCATGTGGGGTCCCAACCCCAAGGTTGAAAAACACTGCTTTATCGTGTAAAAGGAAAGGGAATGTGCAATGTTCACATGTACAATATCCTAAAGTGCAATTTATGGATAGTATTTATTTTTAGATATTTATTACAAGTTACTGTGCTACTATCTTTTAACTCTTTCATGCATGAATTATGAGAACCTTAGTCAAGATTTTTTTCTTGAGTGTTTTTATTCCTCTTTAGAAAAAAAAATGCAATTGAATTTATTTTTATAAACCTATTTTTCATGGAGTTACAAAAATGTCCATTCAGCTGCACACCATGTGTTTATGTTTTGAAGCAAAGAAACATGTATTTAAAACCCATCATCAGAAAGTGATATACTGTGTGAAAACTATGAAATAAAAACATTTTTTATGCAGTTAATCTGACGTTTTCTCACATTTTAACATACTCTAATACTAGTTATTATTCACTTCATAGAGGTGATATGCCAAAAAGAAAAAACTTTTTGTACAAGAAAACTATTAATTACAGTCTAAAAAAAAATTAGCAATTGATTTACACTCAAACATGTTACTGCAGATCAGGTTTATCAGCAACATCAAATTTACGGTAATGGTCTGAATGTCAGTGTATTATGGGATGGTGCATAAGCGTCCACTGTGTTGGCTGATATGGAACTAAAAGAACAAAACCCATGAATATACAAGAGAACAGTTTGTTTTCAGAATCAGATTTTTTTTTGTCATTTAAACATTTCCATTGTAGATGTAGTGCAAAAACAAAATGATGATGCATTGGTCCCAAAATAACACACACAGATAAATCACTTGTAGACAGCATAAAACAGTCAGTGTAAAAAATATATAAATATCCATAAATAAATTATGCACATAATAAAATCTATGATAAGAATGTGTACAAATGCGTACAAATGGCAAATAAAACTATCTTATCTTAAAGGTTACTAACACCCACAATAAAAACATGTTACAGACATACATACAATACATTTCCTTTTGCACAACACAAAACTTACACCCTTGAATTTATGTAAGACGCATTTGTGAAAGCCTTATTTCAGCTCTTTAACCTGGTTTTGTTCACTTTTCTTCTCATGGCCCCAAATACTACTTATGTTACTATAAATACACAAATATGTTAAGTGCTATTACCAAAGAATAGGTAAACTTGAAGAATGTCATTCCAGGTCGATTTCCAGCCACGGCGCTAACAGAATCCAGCTCAGAAGCAGAACTTGTGGAGGTCAAAGGTTAACAGGTGCACAGACGTTACCTCCATCTTCCAGGTTACTCATTAGCTCAGGACAGTGTTTGGTAAACTTCCATTTGGTGTCACACTGCGTCATAACGCGTACAACCTGAGATAAAAAGGTAAATATACCACATGATCCCTGCTCCCTGTGTACCTGGATGGACCTCTGCTTGAAAACAGTAAAGCATTAGTTGAATAATTACATAACATCTGCGCTATTCGGTTCATTATGAATTATGCATGTACAAAAACATTTAATAAAGCGCAAGCAAATGTTCATAGAAGGCCTGAGGAAATAAATGTATTTGCTTTTTTCATACTGGGCTTATGGATGGCTGACATGTGGCTTTATGCATGGAGTGAAAATAGGCACACAAAAAAATTGCATCAAACAACAACTATTTACGTATACAGGGTGGGGAAGCAAAATTTACAATATTTTGAGGCAGGGATTGAAAGACAGTGTATGACCAATTAGTTTACTGAAAGTCATGAGAATTTATTTGTCACAAGAAAATTTACATAATAGAATTTTTTTTTATTCTATGTGTCCTCCTTCTTTCTCAATAACTGCCTTCACACACTTCCTGAAACTTGCGCAAGTGTTCCTCAAATATTCGGGTGACAACTTCTCCCATTCTTCTTTATTAGTATCTTCCAGACTTTCTTGTAATAGTTTTACTCATAGTCATTCTCTTCTTTCCATTATAAACAGTCTTTATGGACACTCCAACTATTTTTGAAATCTCCTTTGGTGTGACGAGTGCATTCAGCAAATCACACACTCTTTGATGTTTGCTTTCCTGATTACTCATATGGGCAAAAGTTTGTGAAAAGGTATGGATAATAGTGTTAGGTATGATTATGACATCAATATATGTTTGGTTTCAAAACAACTGACATAGTGCCTGCTGAGAAAAAACAACTAAATGTTCATTGTAAATTTTGCTTCCCCACCCTGTACAACTATTTACAACAATAATCAGGTGTTACATGATGACATCTGATTGGTTGATGTAGTTCACTTTTCTTCCAAACACAGTGACATTTTGTTTTTTGTTTTTTTTACAAATACTTCCCTTAGACTAGGGGTTCCCAAAGTGGGGTATGCGTACCCCCAGGGGTACTTGGTAGAAGCCCAGGGGGTACTTGAAATTTTTTGGGAGAACTACATTAAATAAGTCATTGTGTACTGAATATAAAACAAATAATGAGAATTAATGCAGAAATATAAAACAAAATAAATACATTCAGATAAGAGTTTATTGTCAATCATCTTGTTTAAGCTTTGGTAACATTTTAAGAACATTTCTATTTTATATTATTCAAAATGCGTTTATTTGAGTAACTAAGCAATTATTTTTTTTGTTGATGAAAGGTTCATTTATTAATGAATGACCAATTTCTTTATTTTTCTTATCAATGAAAGAGGACACTTTTCAGTTTATATTTTGCACACAAAATTTACTTAAAATTGTTTTTATTTTTTATATATTACAGTTAAATATATGTGTTTGTTTACAAAATTTTGAAAATATAAACAGACACCTTTGGCACAGGAACAAATTTTGCTAATTTTTTTCCAATCAATAATGCTGAAGTGAGAGTTGAGGGTTCTTGGTTATAAAAGTATATTTCAGGGGGTGATCCACTGTAAAAAGTTTGAGAAGCACTGCCTTCGAAGAACATTTTCACATCTCCTCCTACACCAAATGCAATGACAATATTGCCAAAAAATTATGTTTTTTAATTGTGTATCATAAGTGTGGTTTTACTTGGCCTTTCAACACTATTGACTTCATGGTTTTATTTCGACATCTGCACTTTCACACAAGTTGGAAGGACGATTCAGCGAGGCTCCGTCTGCTGATGAGTCAGTTTGTGATGTTTGGATGCAAAGGCAGATCCAGGGACTCCAAAGGGTTAACAGTGAACAGTAATTAAAACTTAACTCTGATATGAAAATATCTACATTGGCCAAAACCTCCCATCATCTTCCACAGATCAAAACACAACCAGGAGGATGTGTCAGCGTTCCTCTCACAATTATAATATACAGAAAAGTAATTAGAAAAGATTTCCTCAGTGATGATAAAACAAAACCTAGAGCTTGGAACAGGCTGGATGGTTTGCCATTTTCCAACGTGGTGTAATTTAAGAACATTTTCTGATTGCCGCCTACAGGCAAGAGATGTGATGGTCCATAAATGTGAATTGTCTGTATAATCTCACTGTCGCCCAAAGTGAAACAAGTGAAGATGCTGGGGTAATAATCCTGGCTTCTAGCAGGACAGTCTTTAAAAGCAAACAGCCCCGTAGCAAAGAGGAGCGTTAACAAAGCTGATTAATGGGGATATAATCCAGATAGATGTTAATAACATCCTTCCCACTGCACCTCTGTGTTTGGTGACCATTGGATAAAATGTCGAAGAACTACATTTGTTGGCAGAAAAACAATTTTTTGACATCTATACATCATTGTAGGGTCAGATCAAGCACATGGACACATTTGGTGTTCAACAGTCTGTCATGTAAGCAGAGTAACTTCTATGCATGTATTATACAGATTTGAGCAGGTATTTATAAGCACTTTAACATTATAAAAAATGTCAAATTACTGCTCAGTAACACCTGGACTTGAAACGAACATAATTTTTTTTAAGTTTTACACAAACATTCAAAACACCCTTTAAGGGAAAGATGTTTCTATTAAGTCTTTCTTTTTTCATGGAGACTTAGTCGCAAAAACAGTTTTTTTGAGTTATTAGATTGTGTTATATTTTGCAAATTTAATTCAAGTCTGACATTTGGATGAAAACCTGTGACTGGTGTTTCCTGGAAGGGCAGCAACAAAGAAACGACACGACAAAGACCAGGAGTCAAACTTTGGAAGATGGATATAAATCTTGTACAAGTTTCCAACTCAAAAGTCCTTTTGAAGACGTGGAAAAGCTCAAACCCTCCAAAAAACAGAACACAAGTGAACACACACAAACGCTTTCTTCAACTCAAACTCTCCCACAGCATCACAGAGAATGTCAGTGTAAATGGGACAATATTGGGCTTAAACACTGTGACTCCATCTGCTCCGACTCACACACATTAAACTGAACTTCAGTCACTGTTGAAACACTGTCATTTTTTTTTTAAGTTAAAAAAAAATAATAAATGGAGACTTTCTCATGGGAACGAAACAGACAAGCATGAGAAATGCAAAGAAATGCCACTCTGGTTGAAAAAAGGGGGGAAAAAAAACTATAATCTGCTGAGAATAGGATTTATGTAATTCTCACATGTTACAAAGGGGTGCATTTGGGTCGACGTCCACGGTGAAGATTTTGGAGCAGCCACATCGATTTGGCTTTATTTCTCAACCCATACTGCTTCAAATCGGCTTTATTTTTCACAGTTAACCCTTTAACCCCTGACGTGTCTGTGGTGAACGTTCTGAATGTATGATTTATTTTAAATAGTCATAAAAATTCAACTGTTTGCTCAATAGAAACACTTCCAAATGTGCTGATAGAAAAGACCTTGTTCTTTCCATAGACATCTGAGCATGCTCAGTGCCGCCTGTGGAATGGGGGGGTAAAACACAGAGCAGCGAGTGAGACCGACTCACTATAAAAATAGATGGTTTAGGCCTTTTTTTTTTTTTTTTTTTTTTTTTTTATTGTTGTTTCTAGTGTTGTGGTGATTTTTCTTCTTTTTTTTTTTTTTTTTTTTTTTACTGTGTTTTTGCCCAGTTTTGACCATGTAACTGCTTTTTGGAGTTCAACCAGGTGTCAAAAAGCAGTTGGACTGATTTATATTAAAAAAAAAAAAAAAAAAAGAGCCCCAAAACAAAAACTACTGGGCCCAAATTCAAATCCTTGTAGTTGCTCAGTGTGTTCCAGTTCACAGTTCATGTTCAACATCCTAAATCTTTTATTGATGTACATTCTGAGTGTCTTATTTAGTCAAAACCTGTCCAACTTCTATTCCTCTTTTTGTCTTTTTCTGTTATTCCATCTGTTTTGACCCTAAAACACACAGTAAAACAAAACCACTGAAGAAAAGGAACACAAACACATACTCACAGCAGCTTTAATGAACCTGAAACAGACACAGATTCACAGCAGCACCTGTACCTGGAATCATGTCTCAGGGGTTAAAGGGTTAAATACATTGTGGACATGAGAAACAGGTCAGCAGTGAGGTATTCTTTGTTATTGTCTTATTGAGACTGTTTCAAGTTTCAAACTCTTCTTTTGGGCTCATTCGTATGAGTCTGTAGTGAGCGTCCGTCTACATGGAGCTGCGGATGTGGAACCCTTATCAGAACTACCCTGACATTTGCTTGTGGTCACAAAACCGTTTTGTGCTAACACACTAACTGCTTTGAGACATTCCAGCTCTTTAAAAGACTGTTTTGTACCTGTCCACTTCTGATTACACCATGGATCCTACATAACACAATAAGCAGCTTTATGACGAAGCACAAACAAAACTACTTACTTCTGTTTCTACTTCAGTCTAATCTGGATGTAGTTCTTTGCCAGTTTTGTCGACGTGCACCTGTTAAAGTTTAAATAACACTTACTGAAGTGTTATGAGCCTATAAACAGCCGCCCGCGAATGGACATTTGTCATTTATGGATCTCGGGTCAGCGTGCGGTTGGCGAGCCAAATCTGTGGAGTGTATAGAAAGTATTGGGCTTTGAAGTCACATGGTCTGATTCATATGATTCAAAGGTTGTAGCTCAGATGTTGTACAGTAGATCAAACACAGCACAGTGGCTTCACTGTGACTCAGTACAGCAGCAGACAGATCCCACCTCAAAGGGAACTTCACTTTTCATTACAGCTACAGTGGTGTGGAATGAGGATTTACTGTTAATCTTTTAATACCAACACCAAGGTCTAAGGACAGTTTTTCTTTCTTTTTTTTTTTTTTTTTTTCTGCTGAAGGCCGACAGCAGGGAGGGTGGAATGAAGCCATCATCAGCTTTTGTGCACTGTAAAAACTGAGTTAATACTCAATAAATAAAGGTAACCTTTACTTAATAAAAAAGGCTCAAGGCTGTTTCACACTGAATTAAATGCACCTGGCAATCATGTAGCCCATTAAAGTTGATGAATGTGTTGTAACAATATTAACCCCTTAAGGTTGTCTGTTGCAAATTTTCATCAAACTGTTTTTGTAATGAAATCAGCCGAGATAGTGCATGTATTCCCCCACTGACAATTGGACATATTGGCTATGTACCTAGTCAGGACACTGAAAATAACTGTATGGCATTCATAAAACCATCTGCATCTCAGGAGATGGGAAAATCAGTTTTATCACTCATTAAAATTGTCAAACTAACAATCTTGACTTAAAGGTAGGGTAGGAGATCCTGGAAAAATGGTTGGAGCAAGCGACATTTTGAAAATACACGATTCAAGAGTCCAAACCCCTTTCTTCAGACTTCCCCCCAAAGCCACACCTCCATTGTATTGATTATTCTCGCAGAGGGGGGAGGGACCAATGGCAGCTGAATTTGATAAACATATCACCATTCAACCATTTCAGTGGGCCAGTTAAAATGATTGGATGGTGGTTTTTCAGTCCCGTCTGTTCCACTAGTGACTAAATTTTTTTATTTTTGTGTTAGAGCATTTAATTAATTGGTTGCAGTTGGGGTGTGATGGGGATTTTAAGCAATATAGTAAAAAATGCTCCAGGAAGACATCTCCTACCTCACCTTTAATTTAGCATCTGCCCGACAGCAAAAAATATACAAAAAAACCATTTATTTCTAATATGTTTCTTTGTATATTCAGGCATTTAGGAGCTAAATAGTGATTTTAGAAGCTAATGTTAGCATGTGACGGCCTTTTAGCACATGCAGTGCTTTAAACCTAACCTACATAAAAACGTTTGCTGTCTTTTCAAAGGTTTTCTATAACACACATTAAGTGAGACAGTAAAATTATCCTCGCTTGATATTTTAGACCAAATGTGTTCAGATGAAGTCATTAAGTGCTCCTGTAGCTCTGTCAGTATCAGACTTGTAGTGGCAGAATCCAGACTTATCTATTTGCATATTCCTCCAACTCTGGTGGCTGATGTATGGGGTAAGGTTCTGTCAAAATATTCATGAGCATAAGATAGAAATGCGTGCATATTAGTCTATAGTTGTGCAAAAAATTAATATTTGTATACTCTTGAATGAGTTCAGTCGTACATAAAATGTATTGTGTGTATTTTATCAGAATATGAATCAATAAGATGGAGTGTCTTTGCCCCAAGTGGAGGATTTTAAGTATCTTGGGGTCTTGTTCATGAGTGAGGGAAGGATGGAGTGTGAGATTGACAGACAGATCGGTGCAGCGTCTGCAGTGATGCAGTCGTTGTATCAGTCTGTCGTGGTGAAGAAGAAGCTGAGCCGGGAGGCAAAGCTCTCGATTTACCGGTCAATCTACGTTCCTACCCTCACCTATGGTCATGAGCTTTGGGTCATGACCGAAAGGACAAGATCCCGGATACAAGCGGTCGAAATGAGTTTCCTCTGCGGGGTGGCTGGGCGCACCCCTAGGGATAGGGTGAGGAGCTCCGTCACCAGGGAGGAGCTCGGAGTAGAGCCGCTGCTCCTCCGCATCCAGAGGGGCCAGCTGGGGTGGCTCGGGCACCTGTTTCGGATGCCTCCTGGACGCCTCCCTGGGGAGGTGTTCCGGGCATGTCCCACCGGGAGGAGACCTCGGGGAAGACCTAGGACACACTGGAGAGACTATGTCTCTCGGCTGGCCTGGGAACGCCTCGGGGTCCCCCCAGAAGAGCTGGAGGAGGTGTCTGGGGAGAGGGAAGTCTGGGCATCCCTGCTTAGACTGTTACCCCCGCGACCCGGCCCTGGAAGAAGCGGAAGATAATGGATGGATGGATTGATGGATGGATCAATAAGTTTTGGCAACAAGAATTACAAACACAAAATGTAACTTTACTACTGCACTTTCTCCATCACAAATATGAATTCACCTACGTGACTCTACTGTCAAAAATCTGTCCCCCCTTCACAGGCATTATTTATTGAACAGAGGATACATAAATTTCAGATAGCACATGCATTGAGGTTCATTCTCCGTGGTCAGAACAATGTACAAAAGGTTTGATTTGACCTGATTTCGTTCTCTGACTTTGTCGGCCATCTTGCACAATGATCCTGCCCAATCTTGCTGCAGAAAGGGAACCTGAGCTCATGCTCTGTCTGTGGATTCCATGTATCCTCTGCTTGATAAATAATGCCTGTAAAGTGGTGATGTGTTTTTGACAGTAGTCACTTGGGTGAATTCGTATTCATGATGGAGACAGCAAAATCTTAAAGTTGCATTTCATGTTTGTAATTTTTGATGTCAAAACTTTTTCATTCCTATTGTGATAAAATACACACAATACATGTATGTTTGATTGAACTCATTCAAGAGTTTCCAAATATTTATTTGTTGCACAACTATAGGCTAATATGCACACATATCTGTCTTATGCACATGAATATTTTGACAGTTTCCTCACCCCATACTGCAGATAATAACACAATCATGTACAATCATGATTAGAAATTGCACTTTCAGAGGGGAAATAATATTAATTATAAAAATGACCCTTGTTATTTTCCTGTGTACCTAATGTAAAATTCTGTACAGAAGAACTGTGCAGCTACTTATGATGTGTTTGTGTTTTAATACTAACTTCATTTCTGTGCTACCAGGAGCTTCACTGTTGCCAGTGTAGAAAAAGAGCAGAAACCACAAAAAATGTTTAAATAAAAGAGATTTATCCCAAAAAATAATGTGGTTCAATATGTCAGAGGCATGTGGTTTTGTTCTTACAGGAACTTGTTTGCATTAGCATCTGTGTTACGTTAGGACCTGGCTGTGCCCATTTCTAAGCTAACAGTAGATAGCATTGCACAGTGTTACATTGTACTAAAAATCTGACAAAATTTGACACTAGAGCTTTAATAACGATGAAATTTAATGATTAAAGCTAAAATATCAAGAATATCAAGGCACATGGTAAATCTAAGTGAATGTAGATCTGATCAGCTGTTTAAAATACAATTTAATTACCATCGTAGAACTTCTTAATAGTTCTTCTCTGTAGTTCTAATAACTTTTCAAAGAATCTTCCCAAATTATGAATTTTGGTGGTGACCTGGGGGGGGGGGGGGTTTGATGAAATTTTCAGGAAATGTTGATTCTGGCACAAGGAAAAATGATTACATTTTGGTGGTGATGGGGGGGGGGCTGATCTGCCTTAGTGGAGGTCTGCACTCTTTGAGTGCTTTTCTAGTTTCCATTATTATTAATATATGACAGTATTCCACAGTTAAACTGGGATGGTTTCACTGTAGAGTAATGCCAGCATTATTATAGACAGATTTATTTTAACCCATAAAGACCCAAACAACCACTGGCAACCAAAATCATCTACCAATATAAAATGTTTAATAACTTTTGATCCATTAATCCTATCAATCCATGTCAATAATTGGTGTAAAATACAGTTTGTCATCTTTTCATGGTCATCAGATATGGCCCATTTGGACGCTGAGAGGCTCCATAGTTACTGTGGAAACACTGTCATCTTCTACAGCAGTGATTCACCAGTAAAACCCATTGAGTTGGATCAATGACAGTGGATGGGCACACTGGGTTTATGTTCAGTTAAGGATATATTTTGTTGAAAAAGTCACATTTTCTTCATTTTTCTTGTTTCTGACATTATAAAAAAATAACTTTAATCTGAGCTTTTATGGACATCTACATGACCAATAAATTAACTACGGGAAAATACCAGATTTTTATTGAAGAAATGCAAAATGCAGAGGATAGCATTGTAATAAATGGTGATAAATCACTTAAGAAAGCTAAAGTAGAGAGAAAAATTCATTTTGGAACAGTTGCAAAAGTCACACTGGGCCTGTATGGGTTAATATTACAGCACTGGTTTTTAACTGCTGAACAAAGGACTGTTTAGTATAAGGAAGTTGGCAGTCTGTACATGTGATCTCACTGAAACTGATTTATGTGTTTTTTACTTTCATTAACCCACTTTTATATCAATTATACCCAGTATGGTGATTTTACCTCCAATGTTTGGAATGATTCATCAGCTCCAGCTTCGGGCACGCCTTCCTTTGAAAACCACTTCAGGTGATAACATTTGGCAAGTGTGTTGTGGGAACATGCCAAGCTTTAGTATTTTATGATAAATATCAAAGGCGGTTGTTTTGAGAATACATGGGCTGCGCTGTGGGGGTTCAGTGTGTGGTTGGTGTTAGATCCAAATGGGAGGAATCATATCAACAAAAAATGTTTGGCAATGTTGCATGTGAACTTAAAAAATGTTTGCAAGAAAATCACCCCAAAGAGGTTTAAATCTAGTCATTTTAGATGTTTGCTTACCGTTTTATTTGAAAAGACTTTGTAAGTAACTCTAACTGGAGTACTTCTTCTTCTTCTTCTTGTTCTGTATAAAGTGTTTTTTTAAACTGTAATTTTTCCACCACATCACTAACACTATCTACCACATCCTGTACATAATGTTCTTATTCGCATAATGTGTGAACTTCTTTCACACGACAGTTATGAAATTACGAGAAGTCTTCTTCATTTTTTTACATTTTAATTTTTTTTTTACTGCTGAACTGTGGTATCATATAAACATCATGTACTGTACTGTCCACAGACCAAAGATGTCCCACATGGATGAAGAAAATAGTCAACTGTAAGAGCTGCAATCAACAAAACAACAAAAAATGATCAGTCAAAAACACTTGTGAATTAATCAATTGAGCAGATGATAATTAACCCTTTCATGCATAAATCAAGATTTATTTATTTTTTTTTTTTTTGAGTGTTTTTATTCCTCCTAAGGCATGAAAAAAACACTGCGACTGAATTTTTTTATGAACCTCTTTTTCATAGAATTGCAAAAATATCCACTCAGCTGAACACCATCTGTTTCATTTTTGAAGCAAATAAATATGTATTTACTGATATACTGTGTGAAAACTATGAAAAAAATGTTTTAAAATGCTGCTAATCTTATGTTTTGTCACATTTTAACATACTCTAATATAAGTTATTACTCACTTTATGGAGATAATATGCACAAAAAAAAAAGAAAAAAAAAAAGCTTTTTGTTTAAAAAAAAAAAAACAACAACAACCTGTTAATTACAGCCTCATAACAATAACAAGGAATTAACTTACACTCAAACATGTTCCTGCAGATCAAGTTTATCAAGAAGAGCAAAGTTACAGCAATAATATGAATGTCAGTGTATGGGATGATGCATAAGCGTCCACTGTGTTGGCTGATATGGAACTAAAACAATAAAATCCATAAATATACAAAAGAACACGTATGCATAAAACTGAATGGTGCAGCTGTGAAAACCTACGTCACAATAAATCTATTTCTGACTCTAATTTTTGTTTGTTAGGAATATGCTCATGTTTAATGTCAGTGATGTTGTCCACACTTTAACTGTTTTTTATTTGCTCTGATCAAATGCAGCTGAAAGTAGTAGATAAGTAGTAGATGAAATGTTTGGTGGATGTTCAGTGCAGCAGCTGAAAGTGCATACTGTTACCGTAATAGAGTTTATATTAGACCGTTTTTCCTGCTGAGATGTGAAGAAATGTGACTGCAAATTAATGCTGACGTGTTCGTATTCACTACAACAACATTGTATAAATATGGGTGTGAGCAGGCTGGAAGGAAGTGCACTAGTTTTCAAAAATATGTATTAGACTTTTTTTGTCCTAACATTTTACTTTTATTATCAACAATTTAAAACAAATATATGTGCTTTCTATTCCTTGCATTTTCAAAACAGGCTAAGGGTTTGTCTTTTTTCTGTCCCTACCTGGCCCACTTTCATAGACTTACTTAGAAATAGTGGAATTTTTGATTCTAAAAGAATCCATCTTCTTAAGCCATATATGGAGCTTCTCCAACTATCTAAACCAGGGGTGTCAAACATGCGTCCAAATCCGGCCCGCCCAAGGGTTCAATCCGGCCCGTAGGATGAATTTATGAAATACAAAAATTACACTGAAAATACTAACAATCAAGGATGTTAAAATAATTTTAGGTCAATTAATTCTAAAGTGGATCAGAACAGTAAAATACTATCATAATAAACTATAAATAATGGAAACTGCAAATTTGTCTCTTTGTTTTAGTGTAAAAAATGTACAGTTACACAAAAATGTTCACATTTACAGACTAGTCTTTTACAAAAAAAAAATGTGAATATCTGAAATGTCTTAAGAGAAGTGTGTGAAATTTTACTAATATTCTCCCTGTTATTTAATGTTTTGTGGATTTGTAGATCCACTGTGATCTATGAGTTGTGATTCACGTGTATAAATGATAAACTAAGGCGTAATATTGTTAACATTGCATTTACTTTACTAAAAAATTTTCAGGTTGTTCATATTTGTTCATGTTATGTTCAAGTACAATTCGTAGATGTAAACATTTTAATTCCGAAATTTTAAGTGTATGTTTGCGTGTATTGTAGGATATTTAAGCATATTTAAGTGTATTTTTGCATGTATTGTAGGATTTTTGAGCATAATTAAGAGTATTTTTGCGTGTATTGTAGGATTTTTGAGCAAATTAAGTGTATTTTTGCATGTATTGTAGGATATTTAAGCATAATTAAGTGTATTTTTGCGTGTATTGTAGGATATTTAAGCATATTTAAGTGTATTTTTGCGTGTATTGTAGGATATTTAAGGATACTTAAGTGTATTTTTGCGTGTATTGTAGGATTATTTAGCATAATTAAGTGTATTTTTGCGTGTATTGTAGGATATTTAAGCATATTAAAGTGTATTTTTGCGTGTATTGTAGGATTTTTAGCATAATTAAGTGTATTTTTGCGTGTATTGTAGGATTTTTGAGCATAATTAAGTGTATTTTTGTGTGTATTGTAGGATATTTAAGCATATTTAAGTGTATTTTTGCGTGTATTGTAGGATATTTAAGGATATTTAAGTGTATTTTTGCGTGTATTGTAGGATTATTTAGCATAATTAAGTGTATTTTTCCGTGTATTGTAGGATATTTAAGCATATTAAAGTGTATTTTTGCGTGTATTGTAGGATATTTAAGCATATTTAAGTGTATTTTTGCATGTATTGTAGGATTTTTGAGCATAATTAAGAGTATTTTTGCGTGCATTGTAGGATATTTAAGCATATTTAAGTGCATTTTTGCGTGTATTGTAGGATATTTAAGGATACTTAAGTGTATTTTTGCGTGTATTGTAGGATTATTTAGCATAATTAAGTGTATTTTTGCGTGTATTGTAGGATATTTAAGCATATTAAAGTGTATTTTTGCGTGTATTGTAGGATTTTTAGCATAATTAAGTGTATTTTTGCGTGTATTGTAGGATTTTTGAGCATAATTAAGTGTATTTTTGTGTGTATTGTAGGATATTTAAGCATATTTAAGTGTATTTTTGCGTGTATTGTAGGATATTTAAGGATATTTAAGTGTATTTTTGCGTGTATTGTAGGATTATTTAGCATAATTAAGTGTATTTTTCCGTGTATTGTAGGATATTTAAGCATATTAAAGTGTATTTTTGCGTGTATTGTAGGATGTTTAAGCATATTTAAGTGTATTTTTGCGTGTATTGTAGGATATTTAAGCATATTTAAGTGTATTTTTGCATGTATTGTAGGATTTTTGAGCATAATTAAGAGTATTTTTGCATGTATTGTAGGATTTTTGAGCATAATTAAGTGTATTTTTGCGTGTATTGTAGGATATTTAAGCATATTTAAGTGTATTTTTGCGTGCATTGTAGGATATTGACGCATATTTAAGTGTATTTTTGCGTGCATTGTAGGATTTTTGAGCATAATTAAGTGTATTTTTGCGTGCATTGTAGGATTTTTGAGCATAATTAAGTGTATTTTTGCATGTATTGTAGGATATTTAAGCATATTTAAGAGTATTTTTGTGTGTATTGTGAAATATTTAAGCATATTTAAGTGTATTTTTGCATGTATTGTAGGATATTTAAGCATATTTAAGTGTATTTTTGCGTGTATTGTAGGATTTTTGAGCATAATTAAGTGTATTTTTGCGTGTATTGTAGGATTTTTGAGCAAATTAAGTGTATTTTTGCATGTATTGTAGGATATTTAAGCATATTTAAGTGTATTTTTGCGTGTATTGTCCGATATTAAACATATTTAAGTGTACTTTTGCGTGTATTGTAGGATTTTTGAGCATAATTAAGTGTATTTTTGCATGTATTGTAGGATTTTTGAGCAAATTAAGTGTATTTTTGCATGTATTGTAGGATATTTAAGCATATTTAAGTGTATTTTTGCGTGTATTGTAGGATATTTAAGCATATTTAAGTGTACTTTTGCGTGTATTGTAGGATTTTTGAGCAAATTAAGTGTATTTTTGCGTGTATTGTAGGATATTTAAGCATATTTAAGTGTATTTTTGCGTGTATTGTAGGATATTTAAGCATACTTAAGTGGATTTTTGCGTGTATTGTAGGATTTTTGAGCATAATAAAGTGTATTTTTGCGTGTATTGTAGGATATTTAAGCATACTTAAGTGTATTTTTGCGTGTATTGTAGGATATTTAAGCATATTTAAGTGTATTTTTGTGTGTATTGTAGGATATTTAAGTATATTTAAATGTATTTTTGCGTGTATTGTAGGATTTTTGAGCATAATTAAGTGTATTTTTGCATGTATTGTGGGATATTTATCCATCCATCCATCCATTCTCTTCCGCTTATCCGGGGCCGGGTCGCGGGGGTAACAGTCTAAGCAGGGATGCCCAGACTTCCCTCTCCCCAGACACCTCCTCCAGCTCTTCCGGGAGGATCCCGAGGCGTTCCCAGGCCAGCCGAGAGACATAGTCTCTCCAACGTGTCCTGGGTCTTCCCCGAGGTCTCCTCCCGGTGGGACATGCCCGGAACACCTCCCCAGGGAGGCGTCCAGGAGGCATCCGAAACAGATGCCCGAGCCACCTCAGCTGGCTCCTCTCGACGCGGAGGAGCAGCGGCTCTACTCCGAGCTCCTCCCTGGTGACTGAGCTCCTCACCCTATCCCTAAGGGTGCGCCCAGCCACCCGACGGAGGAAACTCATTTCGACCGCTTGTATCCGGGATCTTGTCCTTTCGGTCATGACCCAAAGCTCATGACCATAGGTGAGGGTAGGAACGTAGATTGACCGGTAAATCGAGAGCTTCGCCTCTCGGCTCAGCTCCTTCTTTACCACAACCGACCGGTACAGCGACTGCATCACTGCAGACGCTGCACCAATCCGTCTGTCAATCTCACGCTCCATCCTTCCCTCACTCGTGAACAAGACCCCGAGATACTTAAACTCCTCCACTTGGGGCAAAGACTCCCCACCGACCCGGAGAGGGCAAACCACCTTTTTCCGGTCGAGAACCATGGCCTCGGATTTGGAGGTGCTGATCCTCATCCCGCTCGCTTCACACTCGGCTGCAAACCGCCCCAGTGCACGCTGAAGGTCCAGGTTCGATGAGGCCAACAGGACAACATCATCTGCAAAAAGCAGAGATGAAATCCTGTGGTCCCCAAACCGGACCCCCTCCGGCCCTTGGCTGCGCCTAGAAATTCTGTCCATAAAAATTATGAACAGAACCGGTGACAAAGGGCAGCCCTGCCGGAGTCCAACATGCACCTG
This sequence comes from Sphaeramia orbicularis, assembly GCF_902148855.1. NCBI lineage: Eukaryota > Metazoa > Chordata > Actinopteri > Kurtiformes > Apogonidae > Sphaeramia > Sphaeramia orbicularis. The sequence continues at coordinate 49,313,264 of NC_043965.1, read as the reverse complement.
GAACAGGTCTGACTTACTGCCGGCAATGCGAACCAGGCTCCTGCTTCGGTCATACAAGGACCGGACTGCCCTTAGCAAAGGGCCCCGGACCCCATACTCCCGAAGCACCCCCCACAAGATACCACGAGGGACACGGTCGAACGCCTTCTCCAGATCCACAAAACACATGTGGACTGGTTGGGCGAACTCCCATGAACCCTCGAGCACCCGATGGAGAGTATAGAGCTGGTCCAGCGTTCCACGACCAGGACGAAAACCGCATTGTTCCTCCTGGATCCGAGGTTCGACTATCGGTCGGATCCTCCTCTCCAGTACCCTGGAATAGACTTTCCCCGGGAGGCTGAGGAGTGTGATCCCCCTATAGTTGGAGCACATCCTCCGGTCCCCTTTCTTAAAAAGGGGAACCACCACCCCGGTCTGCCAATCCAGAGGTACTGTCCCCGACCGCCACGCGATGTTACAGAGACGTGTCAACCAAGACAGTCCCTGCACATCCAGAGACTTAAGGTACTCAGGGCGAATCTCATCCACCCCCGGTGCCCTGCCACCGAGGAGCTCGCCAACCACCTCGGTGACTTCAGCTTGGGTGATGGACGAGTCCACCTCTGAGACCTCAGCCTCTGCTTCTTCTATGGAAGACGTGGCAGTGGGATTGAGGAGATCCTCGAAGTATTCCTTCCACCGCCCGACAACATCCCCAGTCGAGGTCAGCAGCTCCCCACTTCCACTGTAAACAGTGTTGGTGGCGCACTGCTTTCCCCTCCTGAGGCGCCGGATGGTTTGCCAGAATTTCCTCGAGGCCGACCGATAGTCCTCCTCCATGGCCTCCCCAAACTCCACCCAGACCCGAGTTTTTGCCTCCACAACCGCCTGGGCTGCAGCACGCTTGGCCTTCCGGTACCCATCAGCTGCCTCGGGAGTCCCACGGGCCAACAAGGCCCGATAAGACTCCTTCTTCAGCTTGACGGCATCCCTTACTTCCGGGGTCCACCACCGGGTTCGGGGATTGCCGCCACGACAGGCACCGGAGACCTTGCGACCACAGCTCCGAGCAGCCGCTTCGACAATGGAGGTGGAGAACATGGTCCACTCGGACTCAATGTCCCCAGCCTCCCCCGGGATCTGGGAGAAGCTCTCCCGGAGGTGGGAGTTGAAGACCACACTGACATCGGGTTCCGCCAGACGTTCCCAACAGACCCTCACAACACGTTTGGGCCTGCCGAGTCGGTCCGGTTTCCTCCTTCGCCAGCGGATCCAACTCACCACCAGGTGGTGATCGGTTGACAGCTCTGCCCCTCTCTTCACCCGAGTGTCCAAAACACGTGGTCAGAGGTCTGATGATACGACAATGAAGTCGATCATCGACCTCCGGCCTAGGGTGTCCTGGTGCCAAGTGCACTTATGGACATCCCTGTGTTGGAACATGGTGTTTGTTATGGACAAACTGTGACTAGCACAGAAGTCCAGTAACAGAACACCACTCGGGTTCAGATCAGGGAGGCCGTTCCTCCCCATCACCCCCCTCCAGGTCTCACTGTCGTTGCCCACGTGGGCATTGAAGTCACCCAGGAGAACAATGGAGTCCCCAGTCGGAGCACCATCCAGCACCCCTCCCAGAGACTCCAAGAAGGCCGGGTACTCTGCACTGCTGTTCGGCCCGTAGGCCGAAACAACAGTGAGGCACCTGTCCCCAACCCGAAGGCGTAGGGACGCGACCCTCTCGTTCACCGGTGTGAACTCCAACACATGGTGGCTGAGCTGAGGGGCTATGAGTAAGCCCACACCAGCCCGCCGCCTCTCACCGCGGGCAACGCCAGAGAAGTGGAGAGTCCAGCCCCTTTCGAGGGGTTGGGTTCCAGAGCCCAAGCTATGTGTGGAGGTGAGCCCGACTATATCTAGACGGTATCTCTCAACCTCCCTCACAAGCTCTGGCTCCTTCCCCCCCAGCAAAGTGACATTCCATGTCCCAAGAGCTAGACTCCGTGTCCGGGGATCGGGTTGTCGGGCTCCCTGCCTTCGACTGTCACCCAATCCACACTGCACCCGGCCCCTATGATTCCCTCGATGGGTGGTGAGTCCGTCGGAGGGTGGGCCCACGTCGCTCTTTCGGGCTGGGCCCGGCCGGACCCCGTGGGCATAGGCCCGACCACCAGGCGCTCGCATACGAGCCCCAACCCCAGGCCTGGCTCCAGGGTGGGGCCCCGGCTGCGCCGTACCGGGCGACGTCACGTTTTTTAGATGTTTCTTGTTCATAAGGGCTTCTGAACTGCTCTTAGTCTGGCCCGTCACCCAGGACCTGTTTGCCTTGGGAGACCCTACCAGGGGCATAAAGCCCCCGACAACATAGCTCCTAGGATCATTCGGGCACACAAACTCCCCCACCATGATAAGGTGGCAGTTCAAGGGGGAGGTGGGATATTTAATATCAATATCCTACAATGCACGCAAAAATACACTTAAATATGCTTAAATATCCTACAATACACGCAAAAATACATTTAAATATGTGGGATATTTCAGCATATTTAAATGTATTTTTGCGTGTATTGTAGGATATTTAAGCATATTTAAGTGTATTTTTGCGTGCATTGTAGGATATTGAAGCATATGTAAGTGTATTTTTGCGTGTATTGTAGGATTTTTGAGCATAATTAAGTGTATTTTTGCGTGCACTGTAGGATTTTTGAGCATATGTAAGTGTATTTTTGCGTGTATTGTAGGATATTTAAGCATACTTAAGTGTATTTTTGTGTGTATTGAAGGATTTTTGAGCATAATTAAGTGTATTTTTGCATGTATTGAAGGATTTTTGAGCATAATTAAGTGTATTTTTGCGTGTATTGTAGGATATTTAAGTATATTTAAGTGTATTTTTGCATGTATTGTAGGATTTTTGAGCATAATTAAGTGTATTTTTGCGTGCATTGTAGGATATTTAAGCATATCTAAGTGTATTTTTGCGTATATTGTAGGATATTTAAGCATATTTAAGTGTATTTTTGCGTGTATTGTAGGATATTTAAGCATACTTAAGTGTATTTTTGCGTGTATTGAAGGATTTTTGAGCATAATTAAGTGTATTTTTGCGTGTATTGAAGGATTTTTGAGCATAATTAAGTGTATTTTTGCGTGTATTGTAGGATATTTAAGCATAATTAAGTGTATTTTTGCGTGTATTGTAGGATTTTTGAGCATAATTAAGTGTATTTTTGCATGTATTGTAGGATATTTAAGTATATTTAAGTGTATTTTGCGTGTATTGTAGGATTTTTGAGCAAATTAAGTGTATTTTTGCATGTATTGTAGGATATTTAAGGATACTTAAGTGTATTTTTGCGTGTATTGTAGGATTATTTAGCATAATTAAGTGTATTTTTGCGTGCATTGTAAGATATTGACGCATATTTAAGTGTATTTTTGCGTGCATTGTAGGATTTTTGAGCATAATTAAGTGTATTTTTGCGTGCATTGTAGGATTTTTGAGCATAATTAAGTGTATTTTTGCATGTATTGTAGGATATTGACGCATATTTAAGTGTATTTTTGCGTGCATTGTAGGATTTTTTAGCATAATTAAGTGTATTTTTGCGTGCATTGTAGGATTTTTGAGCATAATTAAGTGTATTTTTGCATGTATTGTAGGATATTTAAGCATATTTAAGTGTATTTTTGCGTGTATTGTAGGATATTTAAGCATAATTAAGTGTATTTTTGCGTGTATTGTAGGATATTTAAGCATATTTAAGTGTATTTTTGTGTGTATTGTGAAATATTTAAGCATATTTAAGTGTATTTTTGCATGTATTGTAGGATATTTAAGCATATTTAAGTGTATTTTTGCGTGTATTGTAGGATTTTTGAGCATAATTAAGTGTGTTTTTGCGTGTATTGTAGGATTTTTGAGCAAATTAAGTGTATTTTTGCATGTATTGTAGGATATTTAAGCATATTTAAGTGTATTTTTGCGTGTATTGTCCGATATTAAGCATATTTAAGTGTACTTTTGCGTGTATTGTAGGATTTTTGAGCATAATTAAGTGTATTTTTGAGTGTATTGGAGGATTTTTGAGCAAATTAAGTGTATTTTTGCATGTATTGTAGGATATTTAAGCATATTTAAGTGTACTTTTGCGTGTATTGTAGGATTTTTGAGCATAATTAAGTGTATTTTTGCATGTATTGTAGGATTTTTGAGCAAATTAAGTGTATTTTTGCGTGTATTGTAGGATATTTAAGCATATTTAAGTGGATTTTTGCATGTATTGTAGGATATTTAAGCATACTTAAGTGGATTTTTGCGTGTATTGTAGGATTTTTGAGCATAATAAAGTGTATTTTTGCGTGTATTGTAGGATATTTAAGCATACTTAAGTGTATTTTTGCGTGTATTGTAGGATATTTAAGCATATTTAAGTGTATTTTTGTGTGTATTGTAGGATATTTAAGTATATTTAAATGTATTTTTGCGTGTATTGTAGGATTTTTGAGCATAATTAAGTGTATTTTTGCATGTATTGTGGGATATTTAAGCATATTTAAATGTATTTTTGCATGTATTGTAGGATATTTAAGCATATTTAAGTGTATTTTTGCGTGCATTGTAGGATATTGAAGCATATGTAGGTGTATTTTTGCGTGTATTGTAGGATTTTTGAGCATAATTAAGTGTATTTTTGCGTGCACTGTAGGATTTTTGAGCATATGTAAGTGTATTTTTGCGTGTATTGTAGGATATTTAAGCATACTTAAGTGTATTTTTGTGTGTATTGAACGATTTTTGAGCATAATTAAGTGTATTTTTGCATGTATTGAAGGATTTTTGAGCATAATTAAGTGTATTTTTGCGTGTATTGTAGGATATTTAAGTATATTTAAGTGTATTTTTGCATGTATTGTAGGATTTTTGAGCATAATTAAGTGTATTTTTGCGTGCATTGTAGGATATTTAAGCATATTTAAGTGTATTTTTGCGTATATTGTAGGATATTTAAGCAAATTTAAGTGTATTTTTGCGTGTATTGTAGGATATTTAAGCATACTTAAGTGTATTTGTGCGTGTATTGAAGGATTTTTGAGCATAATTAAGTGTATTTTTGCGTGTATTGAAGGATTTTTGAGCATAATTAAGTGTATTTTTGCGTGTATTGTAGGATATTTAAGCATAATTAAGTGTATTTTTGCGTGTATTGTAGGAATTTTGAGCATAATTAAGTGTATTTTTGCATGTATTGTAGGATATTTAAGTATATTTAAGTGTATTTTGCGTGTATTGTAGGATTTTTGAGCAAATTAAGTGTATTTTTGCATGTATTGTAGGATATTTAAGGATACTTAAGTGTATTTTTGCGTGTATTGTAGGATTATTTAGCATAATTAAGTGTATTTTTGCGTGTATTGTAGGATATTTAAGCATATTAAAGTGTATTTTTGCGTGTATTGTAGGATGTTTAAGCATATTTAAGTGTATTTTTGCATGTATTGTAGGATATTTAAGTATATTTAAGTGTATTTTTGCATGTATTGTAGGATTTTTGAGCATAATTAAGTGTATTTTGCGTGTATTGTAGGATTTTTGAGCATAATTAAGTGTATTTTTGCATGTATTGTAGGATATTTAAGCATATTTAAGTGTATTTTTGCGTGTATTGTAGGATATTTAAGCATAATTAAGTGTATTTTTGCATGTATTGTAGGATATTTAAGCATATTTAAGTGTATTTTTGTGTGTATTGTGAAATATTTAAGCATATTTAAGTGTATGTTTGCATGTAGTGTAGGATATTTAAGCATATTTAAGCGTATTTTTGAGTGTATTGTAGGATTTTTGAGCATAATTAAGTGTATTTTTGCGTGTATTGTAGGATTTTTGAGCATAATTAAGTGTATTTTTGCATGTATTGTAGGATATTTAAGCATATTTAAGTGTATTTTTGCGTGTATTGTAGGATATTTAAGCATATTTAAGTGTACTTTTGCGTGTATTGTAGGATTTTTGAGCATAATTAAGTGTATTTTTGCTTGTATTGTAGGATTTTTGAGCAAATTAAGTGATTTTTGCATGTATTGTAGGATATTTAAGCATATTTAAGTGTATTTTTGAGTGTATTGTAGGATATTTAAGCATATTTAAGTGTATTTTTGCGTGCATTGTAGGATATTTAAGCATAATTAAGTGTATTTTTGCGTGTATTGTAGGATTTTTGAGCAAATTAAGTGTATTTTTGCATGTATTGTAGGATATTTAAGCATATTTAAGTGTATTTTTGCGT